>NC_091334.1:20581219-20773719 GCF_038502225.1 Cherax quadricarinatus | reverse complement strand
GCAACACATGAACAACCATAACACTGCAACACATGAACAACCATAACACTGCAACACATGAACAATCATAACACTGCAACACATGAACAACCATAACACTGCAACACATGAACAATCATAACACTGCAACACATGAACAACCATAACACTGCAACACATGAACAACCATAACACTGCAACACATGAACAACCATAACAGCAACACATGAACAATCATAACACTGCAACACATGAACAACCATAACACTGCAACACATGAACAACCATAACAGCAACACATGAACAATCATAACACTGCAACACATGAACAACCATAACAGCAACACATGAACAATCATAACACTGCAACACATGAACAACCATAACACTGCAACACATGAACAACCATAACAGCAACACATGAACAATCATAACACTGCAACACATGAACAACCATAACAGCAACACATGAACAATCATAACACTGCAACACATGAACAACCATAACACTGCAACACATGAACAACCATAACAGCAACACATGAACAATCATAACACTGCAACACATGAACAACCATAACAGCAACACATGAACAATCATAACACTGCAACACATGAACAACCATAACAGCAACACATGAACAATCATAACACTGCAACACATGAACAACCATAACACTGCAACACATGAACAACCATAACAGCAACACATGAACAAGCATAACAGCAACACATTAACAACCATAACAGCAACACATGAACAATCATAACACTGCAACACATGAACAACCATAACATTGCAACACATGAACAACCATAACAGCAACACATGAACAACCATAACAGCAACACATGAACAACCATAACAGCAACACATGAACAACCATAACACTGCAACACATGAACAACCATAACAGCAACACATGAACAACCATAACAGCAACACATGAACAACCATAACAGCAACACATGAACAACCATAACAGCAACACATGAACAACCATAACAGCAACACATGAACAACCATAACAGCAACACATGAACAACCATAACAGCAACACATGAACAACCATAACAGCAACACATGAACAACCATAACAGCAACACATGAACAACCATAACACTGCAACACATGAACAACCATAACAGCAACACATGAACAACCATAACACTGCAACACATGAACAACCATAACACTGCAACACATGAACAACCATAACAGCAACACATGAACAACCATAACACTGCAACACATGAACAACCATAACAGCAACACATGAACAACCATAATACTGCAACACATGAACAACCATAACAGCAACACATGAACAACCATAATACTGCAACACATGAACAACCATAACAGCAACACATGAACAACCATAACACTGCAACACATGAACAACCATAACAGCAACACATGAACAACCATAACAGCAACACATGAACAACCATAACAGCAACACATGAACAACCATAACAGCAACACATGAACAACCATAACAGCAACACATGAACAATCATAACACTGCAACACATGAACAACCATAACAGCAACACATGAACAACCATAACAGCAACACATGAACAATCATAACACTGCAACACATGAACCATCATAACAGCAACACATGAACAACCATAACAGCAACACATGAACAATCATAACACTGCAACACATGAACCATCATAACAGCAACACATGAACAACCATAACAGCAACACATGAACAACCATAACAGCAACACATGAACAACCATAACACTGCAACACATGAACAACCATAACAGCAACACATGAACAAGCATAACAGCAACACATGAACAACCATAACAGCAACACATTAACAACCATAACACTGCAACACATGAACAACCATAACAGCAACACATGAACAACCATAACAGCAACACATGAACAACCATAACAGCAACACATGAACAATCATAACACTGCAACACATGAACCATCATAACAGCAACACATGAACAACCATAACAGCAACACATGAACAACCATAACAGCAACACATGAACAACCATAACAGCAACACATGAACAACCATAACAGCAACACATGAACAACCATAACAGCAACACATGAACAACCATAACAGCAACACATGAACAACCATAACACTGCAACACATGAACAACCATAACAGCAACACATGAACAACCATAACAGCAACACATGAACAACCATAACAGCAACACATGAACAACCATAACAGCAACACATGAACAACCATAACAGCAACACATGAACAACCATAACAGCAACACATGAACAACCATAACAGCAACACATGAACAACCATAACAGCAACACATGAACAACCATAACACTGCAACACATGAACAACCATAACAGCAACACAGGAACAAGCATAACAGCAACACATGAACAACCATAACAGCAACACATTAACAACCATAACACTGCAACACATGAACAACCATAACAGCAACACATGAACAAGCATAACAGCAACACATGAACAACCATAACAGCAACACATGAACAACCATAACACTGCAACACATGAACAACCATAACAGCAACACATTAACAACCATAACAGCAACACATGAACAACCATAACAGCAACACATTAACAACCATAACATTGCAACACATGAACAACCATAACAGCAACACATTAACAACCATAACACTGCAACACATGAACAACCATAACAGCAACACATGAACAACCATAACAGCAACACATGAACAACCATAACAGCAACACATGAACAACCATAACACTGCAACACATGAACAACCATAACACTGCAACACATGAACAACCATAACAGCAACACATGAACAACCATAACACTGCAACACATGAACAACCATAACAGCAACACATGAACAAGCATAACAGCAACACATGAACAACCATAACAGCAACACATTAACAACCATAACAGCAACACATGAACAACCATAACACTGCAACACATGAACAACCATAACAGCAACACATGAACAACCATAACAGCAACACATGAACAACCATAACAGCAACACATGAACAACCATAACAGCAACACATGAACAACCATAACAGCAACACATGAACAACCATAACAGCAACACATGAACAACCATAACAGCAACACATGAACAACCATAACAGCAACACATGAACAACCATAACAGCAACACATGAACAACCATAACAGCAACACATGAACAACCATAACAGCAACACATGAACAACCATAACAGCAACACATGAACAACCATAACAGCAACACATGAACAACCATAACAGCAACACATGAACAATCATAACACTGCAACACATGAACAACCATAACAGCAACACATGAACAACCATAACAGCAACACATGAACAACCATAACAGCAACACATGAACAATCATAACACTGCAACACATGAACAACCATAACAGCAACACATGAACAACCATAACAGCAACACATGAACAATCATAACACTGCAACACATGAACAACCATAACAGCAACACATGAACAACCATAACAGCAACACATGAACAATCATAACACTGCAACACATGAACAACCATAACAGCAACACATGAACAATCATAACAGCAACACATGAACAACCATAACAGCAACACATGAACAACCATAACACTGCAACACATGAACAACCATAACAGCAACACATGAACAACCATAACAGCAACACATGAACATCTACAACACATGAACAACCATAACAGCAACACATGAACAACCATAACAGCAACACAAGAACATCTACAACACATGAACAA
Organism: Cherax quadricarinatus; assembly: GCF_038502225.1. NCBI lineage: Eukaryota > Metazoa > Arthropoda > Malacostraca > Decapoda > Parastacidae > Cherax > Cherax quadricarinatus. The sequence goes on along the minus strand of NC_091334.1, from coordinate 20,769,959 downwards.
CCATAACAGCAACACATGAACAACCATAAAAGCAACACATGAACAACCATAACAGCAACACATGAACAACCATAACAGCAACACATGAACAACCATAACAGCAACACATGAACAACCATAACAGCAACACATGAACATCTACAACACATGAACAACCATAACAGCAACACATGAACAACCATAACAGCAACACATGAACATCTACAACACATGAACAACCATAACAGCAACACATGAACATCTACAACACATGAACATCTACAACACATGAACAACCATAACAGCAACACATGAACAACCATAACAGCAACACATGAACATCTACAACACATGAACAACCATAACAGCAACACATGAACATCTACAACACATGAACAACCATAACAGCAACACATGAACATCTACAACACATGAACATCTACAACACATGAACAACCATAACAGCAACACATGAACATCTACAACACATGAACAACCATAACAGCAACACATGAACAACCATAACAGCAACACATGAACATCTACAACACATGAACAATCATAACAGCAACACATGAACATCTACAACACATGAACAACCATAACAGCAACACATGAACATCTACAACACATGAACAACCATAACAGCAACACATGAACATCTACAACACATGAACAACCATAACAGCAACACATGAACATCTACAACACATGAACAACCATAACAGCAACACATGAACATCTACAACACATGAACAACCATAACAGCAACACATGAACATCTACAACACATGAACAACCATAACAGCAACACATGAACATCTACAACACATGAACAACCATAACAGCAACACATGAACAACCATAACAGCAACACATGAACATCTACAACACATGAACAACCATAACAGCAACACATGAACATCTACAACACATGAACATCTACAACACATGAACAACCATAACAGCAACACATGAACAACCATAACAGCAACACATGAACATCTACAACACATGAACAACCATAACAGCAACACATGAACATCTACAACACATGAACAACCATAACAGCAACACATGAACATCTACAACACATGAACAACCATAACCGCAACACATGAACACCCATAACAGCAACACATGAACAACCATAACAGCAACACATGAACAACCATAACAGCAACACATGAACAACCATAACAGCAACACATGAACAACCATAACAGCAACACATGAACAACTATAACAGCAACACATGAACAATCATAACACTGCAACACATGAACAATCATAACACTGCAACACATGAACAACCATAACAGCAACACATGAACAACCATAACACTGCAACACATGAACAACCATAACAGCAACACATGAACAACCATAACACTGCAACACATGAACAATCATAACAGCAACACATGAACAATCATAACACTGCAACACATGAACAACCATAACACTGCAACACATGAACAACCATAACAGCAACACATGAACAACCATAACAGCAACACATGAACAACCATAACAGCAACACATGAACATCTACAACACATGAACAACCATAACAGCAACACATGAACAACCATAACACTGCAACACATGAACAATCATAACAGCAACACATGAACAATCATAACACTGCAACACATGAACAACCATAACACTGCAACACATGAACAATCATAACAGCAACACATGAACAATCATAACACTGCAACACATGAACAACCATAACAGCAACACATGAACAACCATAACACTGCAACACATGAACAACCATAACAGCAACACATGAACAACCATAACAGCAACACATGAACATCTACAACACATGAACAACCATAACACTGCAACACATGAACACCCATAACAGCAACACATGAACAACCATAACAGCAACACATGAACAACCATAACACTGCAACACATGAACATCTACAACACATGAACAACCATAACACTGCAACACATGAACAACCATAACAGCAACACATGAACAACCATAACAGCAACACATGAACAACCATAACAGCAACACATGAACAACCATAACAGCAACACATGAACAACCATAACAGCAACACATGAACAACCATAACAGCAACACATGAACAACCATAACAGCAACACATGAACAACCATAACACTGCAACACATGAACAACCATAACAGCAACACATGAACAACCATAACAGCAACACATGAACAATCATAACAGCAACACATGAAAAACCATAACCGCAACACATGAACAATCATAACAGCAACACATGAACAACCATAACAGCAACACATGAACAATCATAACAGCAACACATGAACAACCATAACAGCAACACATGAACAACCATAACAGCAACACATGAACAATCATAACAGCAACACATGAACAATCATAACACTGCAACACATGAACAACCATAACACTGCAACACATGAACAATCATAACAGCAACACATGAACAATCATAACTCTGCAACACATGAGCAATCATAACTGCAACACATGAACAACCATAACAGCAACACATGAACAACCATAACACTGCAACACATGAACAACCATAACACTGCAACACATGAACAATCATAACAGCAACACATGAACAACCATAACACTGCAACACATGAACAACCATAACAGCAACACATGAACAACCATAACAGCAACACATGAACAACCATAACAGCAACACATGAACAATCATAACAGCAACACATGAAAAACCATAACCGCAACACATGAACAATCATAACAGCAACACATGAACAACCATAACAGCAACACATGAACAATCATAACAGCAACACATGAACAACCATAACAGCAACACATGAACAACCATAACAGCAACACATGAACAATCATAACAGCAACACATGAACAATCATAACACTGCAACACATGAACAACCATAACACTGCAACACATGAACAATCATAACAGCAACACATGAACAATCATAACTCTGCAACACATGAGCAATCATAACTGCAACACATGAACAACCATAACAGCAACATATGAACAACCATAACACTGCAACACATGAACAACCATAACACTGCAACACATGAACAACCATAACAGCAACACATGAACAACCATAACACTGCAACACATGAACAACCATAACACTGCAACACATGAACAACCATAACACTGCAACACATGAACAACCATAACACTGCAACACATGAACAACCATAACAGCAACACATGAACAACCATAACACTGCAACACATGAACAACCATAACACTGCAACACATGAACAACCATAACAGCAACATATGAACAACCATAACACTGCAACACATGAACAACCATAACACTGCAACACATGAACAACCATAACAGCAACATATGAACAACCATAACAGCAACACATGAACAACCATAACACTGCAACACATGAACAACCATAACACTGCAACACATGAACAACCATAACAGCAACATATGAACAACCATAACACTGCAACACATGAACAACCATAACACTGCAACACATGAACAACCATAACAGCAACATATGAACAACCATAACAGCAACACATGAACAACCATAACAGCAACACATGAACAATCATAACTCTGCAACACATGAACAATCATAACAGCAACACATGAACAACCATAACACTGCAACACATGAACAACCATAACACTGCAACACATGAACAACCATAACAGCAACACATGAATAACCATAACAGCAACACATGAACAACCTAACAGCAACACATGAACAATCTAACAGCAACACATGAACAACCATAACACTGCAACACATGAACAACCATAACAGCAACATATGAACAACCATAACAGCAACACATGAACAACCATAACAGCAACACATGAACAACCATAACAGCAACACATGAACAACCATAACAGCAACACATGAACAACCATAACAGCAACACATGAACAACCATAACAGCAACATATGAACAACCATAACAGCAACACATGAACAATCATAACTCTGCAACACATGAACAATCATAACTCTGCAACACATGAACAATCATAACTCTGCAACACATGAACAATCATAACTCTGCAACACATGAACAACCATAACAGCAACACATGAACAACCATAACAGCAACACATGAATAACCATAACAGCAACACATGAACAACCATAACAGCAACACATGAACAACCATAACAGCAACACATGAACAATCTAACAGCAACACATGAACAACCATAACAGCAACACATGAACAACCATAACACTGCAACACATGAACAACCATAACAGCAACACATGAACAACCATAACAGCAACACATGAACAATCTAACAGCAACACATGAACAACCATAACACTGCAACACATGAACAACCATAACACTGCAACACATGAACAACCATAACAGCAACACATGAACAACCATAACAGCAACACATGAACAATCTAACAGCAACACATGAACAACCATAACACTGCAACACATGAACAACCATAACAGCAACACATGAACAATCATAACACTGCAACACATGAACAACCATAACTGCAACACATGAACAACCATAACACTGCAACACATGAACAACCATAACAGCAACACATGAACAACCATAACACTGCAACACATGAACAACCATAACAGCAACACATGAACAACCATAACAGCAACACATGAACAACCATAACAGCAACACATGAACAACCATAACAGCAACACATGAACAACCATAACAGCAACACATGAACAATCATAACAGCAACACATGAACAATCATAACAGCAACACATGAACAACCATAACAGCAACACATGAACAATCATAACACTGCAACACATGAACAACCATAACAGCAACACATGAACAACCATAACACTGCAACACATGAACAACCATAACAGCAACACATGAACAATCATAACACTGCAACACATGAACAACCATAACAGCAACACATGAACAACCATAACAGCAACACATGAACAACCATAACAGCAACACATGAACAACCATAACAGCAACACATGAACAACCATAACAGCAACACATGAACAACCATAACAGCAACACATGAACAATCATAACACTGCAACACATGAACAACCATAACAGCAACACATGAACAACCATAACACTGCAACACATGAACAACCATAACAGCAACACATGAACAATCATAACACTGCAACACATGAACAATCATAACAGCAACACATGAACAACCATAACAGCAACACATGAACAACCATAACAGCAACACATGAACAATCATAACACTGCAACACATGAACCATCATAACAGCAACACATGAACAATCATAACAGCAACACATGAACAATCATAACACTGCAACACATGAACAATCATAACAGCAATACATGAACAATCATAACAGCAACACATGAACAATCATAACAGCAACACATGAACAACCATAACAGCAACACATGAACAATCATAACAGCAACACATGAACCATCATAACAGCAACACATGAACAACCATAACAGCAACACATGAACAACCATAACAGCAACACATGAACAACCATAACAGCAACACATGAACAATCATAACAGCAACACATGAACAATCATAACAGCAACACATGAACAATCATAACAGCAACACATGAACAATCATAACAGCAACACATGAACAACCATAACAGCAACACATGAACAATCATAACAGCAACACATGAACAACCATAACAGCAACACATGAACAATCATAACAGCAACACATGAACAATCATAACAGCAACACATGAACAATCATAACAGCAACACATGAACAACCATAACAGCAACACATGAACCATCATAACAGCAACACATGAACAATCATAACAGCAACACATGAACAATCATAACAGCAACACATGAACAATCATAACAGCAACACATGAACAATCATAACAGCAACACATGAACAACCATAACAGCAACACATGAACAATCATAACAGCAACACATGAACAATCATAACAGCAACACATGAACAATCATAACAGCAACACATGAACAACCATAACAGCAACACATGAACCATCATAACAGCAACACATGAACAATCATAACAGCAACACATGAACAATCATAACACTGCAACACATGAACAACCATAACAGCAACACATGAACAACCATAACAGCAACACATGAACAACCATAACAGCAACACATGAACAATCATAACAGCAACACATATACAATCATAACAGCAACACATGAACAATCATAACACTGCAACACATGAACAATCATAACACTGCAACACATGAACAACCATAACAGCAACACATGAACAACCATAACAGCAACACATGAACAACCATAACAGCAACACATGAACAATCATAACAGCAACACATGAACAATCATAACAGCAACACATGAACAATCATAACACTGCAACACATGAACAACCATAACACTGCAACACATGAACAACCATAACACTGCAACACATGAACAACCATAACACTGCAACACATGAACAACCATAACACTGCAACACATGAACAACCATAACAGCAACACATGAACAACCATAACAGCAACACATGAACAATCATAACACTGCAACACATGAACAACCATAACAGCAACACATGAACAATCATAACACTGCAACACATGAACAACCATAACACTGCAACACATGAACAATCATAACACTGCAACACATGAACAACCATAACACTGCAACACATGAACAACCATAACACTGCAACACATGAACAACCATAACACTGCAACACATGAACAATCATAACACTGCAACACATGAACAACCATAACAGCAACACATGAACAATCATAACACTGCAACACATGAACAACCATAACAGCAACACATGAACAACCATAACAGCAACACATGAACAATCATAACACTGCAACACATGAACAACCATAACACTGCAACACATGAACAACCATAACAGCAACACATGAACAACCATAACAGCAACACATGAACAATCATAACAGCAACACATGAACAACCATAACAGCAACACATGAACAACCATAACGGCAACACATGAACAACCATAACAGCAACACATGAACAACCATAATACTGCAACACATGAACAACCATAACAGCAACACATGAACAACCATAAAAGCAACACATGAACAACCATAACAGCAACACATGAACAACCATAACACTGCAGGTAAAGATAACTGGTGTTGTAATTGGCTGGTACAAGTGTTGTCATGTAGTGAGTGTTAATGATGTATGGGGTTTAAGAGATTATTTCTGCCTGAATATAATCCAGCAGTCATACCTGTTGAACAATGTATAACATGTTGAACAATGTATAACCTGTTGAACAATATATAATCTGCTGTGAGAGGGAGGAGCTGCGTTATTAACGTCTCATTCTAATGAACAATTATTAATTGAGATTGACGTAGTTGTGATTGTTGGCCGGAGAGCACTCCTACAGCGCTGCTACTCCCACAGTGCTGCTACTGCCACAGCGCTGCTACTCCCACAGCGCTGCTACTGTCACAGTCCTGCTACTACCACAGTCCTGCTACTACCACAGTCCTGCTACTGCCACAGTCCTGCTACTTTCAGAGTCCTGCTACTGCCACATTCCTGCTAGTCACAGTCCTGCTACTGTCACTGTCCTGCTACTGCCACATTCCTGCTAGTCACAGTCCTGCTACTGCCACATTCCTGCTAGTCACAGTCCTTATACTGCCACAGTCCTGCTACTGCCACAGTCCTGCTACTGTCACAGTCCTGCTACTGCCACAGTCCTGCTACTGCCACAGTCTTGCTACTGTCAGAGTCCTGCTACTGTCAGAGTCCTGCTACTGTCAGAGTCCTGCTACTGTCACAGTCCTGCTACTGCCACAGTCCTGCTACTGCCACAGTCCTGCTACTGCCACAGTCCTGCTACTGCCACAGTCCTGCTACTTCCACAGTCCTGCTATTGCCACAGTCCTACTACTGCCACAGTCCAGCTACTGCCACAGTCCTGCTACTGTCAGAGTCCTGCTACTGTCAGAGTCCTGCTACTGCCACAGTCCTGCTACTGCCACAGTCCTGCTACTGCCACAGTCCTGCTACTGCCACAGTCCTGCTACTGCCACAGTCCTGCTACTGCCACAGTCCTGCTACTGCCACAGTCCTGCTACTGCCACAGTCCTGCTACTGCCTCAGTCCTGCTACTGTCAGAGTCCTGCTACTGTCACAGTCCTGCTACTGCCACAGTCCTGCTACTGCCACAGTCCTGCTACTGCCACAGTCCTGCTACTGCCACAGTCCTGCTAGCCACAGTCCTGCTACTGTCACAGTCCTGCTACTGTCACAGTCCTGCTAGTCACAGTCCTGCTACTGCCACAGTCCTGCTACTGCCACAGTCTTGCTACTGCCACAGTCCTGCTACTGCCACAGTCCTGCTACTGCCACAGTCCTGCTACTGCCACAGTCCTGCTAGCCACAGTCCTGCTACTGTCACAGTCCTGCTACTGTCACAGTCCTGCTAGTCACAGTCCTGCTACTGCCACAGTCCTGCTACTGCCACAGTCCTGCTACTGCCACAGTCCTGCTAGCCACAGTCCTGCTACTGTCACAGTCCTGCTACTGTCACAGTCCTGCTAGTCACAGTCCTGCTACTGCCACAGTCGTGCTACTGCCACGGTCCTGCTACTGCCACAGTCCTGCTACTGCCACAGTCCTGCTACTGCCACAGTCCTGCTACTGTCACAGTCCTGCTACTGCCACATTCCTGCTAGTCACAGTCCTGCTACTGTCACAGTCCTGCTACTGCCACAGTCCTGCAACTGCCACAGTCCTGCTACTGCCACAGTCCTGCTACTGTCACAGTCCTGCTACTGCCACATTCCTGCTAGTCACAGTCCTGCTACTGTCACAGTCCTGCTACTGTCACAGTCCTGCTACTGCCACAGTCCTGCTACTGCCACAGTCCTGCTACTGTCACAGTCCTGCTACTGCCACATTCCTGCTAGTCACAGTCCTGCTACTGCCACATTCCTGCTAGTCAGAGTCCTGCTACTGCCACAGTCCTGCTAGTCACAGTCCTGCTACTGCCACATTCCTGCTAGTCACAGTCCTGCTACTGCCACATTCCTGCTAGTCAGATTCCTGCTACTGCCACAGTCCTGCTAGTCACAGTCCTGCTACTGCCACATTCCTGCTAGTCAGAGTCCTGCTACTGCCACAGTCCTGCTAGTCACAGTCCTGCTACTGCCACATTCCTGCTAGTCACAGTCCTGCTACTGCCACAGTCCTGCTAGTCACAGTCCTGCTACTGCCACAGAAGGCTCGAAAACCTGCCACAGGACTGAACCTGAGCCAGACCCCGGGTAAAGTACTATTCAATTCAATTCAATTCAAGTTTATTCTCTATAAGGGTTACAATGTGGGGTTTACAGGTTTTGGGTATTGTGTGGTTTACATGTTATAAAATACTAATTACAGAGGGGCCACTAGGACACCTAGCATGGCTAGGCATTTCGAGCAGACTTAGATTAATTCTTAACATTAAATCCTTACAGATTATGGTATTAAGGCTAAGTGACTACATCATAATTTGTGAGTTTAGCAATGTGAATGGTTTTGTTTTGGCACAATACAAAGTGTGTATATTGGAGTATCATAGGCAAACTTATGACTAGTTAGGATTTATTATTTTAAGATTAAGATTAGTATTTCTGGGTTTATAGTCAGTGGGTGAGTGAGTGTAATTGTGAACCACCAGGTGGTTATCACGTAGTTAGTTGTTGGGGTGTATCAGGGAGATAAGATGTTTTCTAACTGTAGTTTTGAAAGTGATGAATGTGTCTGCAGTTCTAGAGTTCTCAGGTAGGGTGTTCCAGATTTTAGGTCCTTTGAAATACATTGAATTTTTGTAAAGGTTTAGTCGAACACTATGGACTCTGATACAGAGTTTGCAGGTTCGAGTCCTGCTGTGGACGTAGAGACAATGTAAATAATTTCGACTGTTTGCAAACTGTTAAGCATCTTCAGATATATGTGTCAGCACATGAAAGTTCTCGGGTTTTATATCTTATTTTGACTGTGGTATTTTTACATATAATACGTGTTAAAAAAATAGTGTATCATATTGGCCAACCTTTAAACTGTGGATTAATTTTTTTAAACCCAAAGTTTATAGACTCTCCAGTACCTCACTTCTAAGTTTTGCCTCTGTAGAAGATACTTGATGTTTCCACTATCTTTATATTAACTTGCTATAGATAATAGTGTACCTCATAGTTATTTAAGTTTGCTACAAGTTTACTGCAGTGTTTAGTATAGACCTATATACATTACTAACGAAATCGTAATGACACGATTGCAAACAAACCATACGTGTCATTACGATTTCGTGAGTCATGTTGACGGCAGTGAAGGGACTTGAGCTAGAGTTCGTCACGGCCACGCTAGCTGGAGATTCGTCTGTAAAAACTTGCATTTGTGGTCACAGTGGTGCCTGTGCTAACCTTCCCATGGTGTAGAAATATACCTAGTTGGACGAATCTTATTGTGGCTAGCTGGTCCAGTGGCTAACACGACGGTCTGGAGGTTTCAGACTCTCTGACCGCGGGTTCAATCCCGGCCGGGGTATGGTTTGACCTGTATACATTATTTTGTACTGTCTATTGTTAGCAGTTTTATGCCATCGATTTGTGTATTATCAGGTGTTAAAACTGATACCTAGTCTTAAAACAAATTATTAAACCGTAGTTTTTATACTAGACCTTGTCTGTATTATCTTAATTATATTTATTAGTGTTACACCAGTTTTTTTTATTTACCTTCTATTATTTCCCACTAAATTTCTCGTTTCCGTCGGTCATCTACCTATCAACCTTCTTCCTGTTCTACCTTCTGACTCATGAATGTACATCCAGACTCGTATTAATATCTTGTTAAACTACTGTGGCAATCAGTGTTTTCCGAGAAATAATTCCCATTATTACACAGCGAGTCTTAACAAAAACTGTTCTCAGCGCCACCAAGAACATAACAGTACTAACTTATTATATTAGATCCCTGAGTGAGCACTCTGATGATCTCTTAGTTATTAGATCCCTGAGTGAGCACTGTGATGATCTCTCAGTTATTAGATCCCTGAGTGAGCACTGTGATGATCTCTCAGTTATTAGATCCCTGAGTGAGCACTGTGATGATCTCTCAGTTATTAGATCCCTGAGTGAGCACTGTGATGATCTCTCAGTTATTAGATCCCTGAGTGAGCACTGTGATGATCTCTCAGTTATTAGATCCCTGAGTGAGCACTGTGATGATCTCTCAGTTATTAGATCCCTGAGTGAGCACTGTGATGATCTCTCAGTTATTAGATCCCTGAGTGAGCACTGTGATGATCTCTCAGTTATTAGATCCCTGAGTGAGCACTGTGATGATCTCTCAGTTATTAGATCCCTGAGTGAGCACTGTGATGATCTCTCAGTTATTAGATCCCTGAGTGAGCACTGTGATGATCTCTCAGTTATTAGATCCCTGAGTGAGCACTGTGATGATCTCTCAGTTATTAGATCCCTGAGTGAGCACTCTGATGATCTCTCAGTTATTAGATCCCTGAGTGAGCACTGTGATGATCTCTCAGTTATTAGATCCCTGAGTGAGCACTCTGATGATCTCTCAGTTATTAGATCCCTGAGTGAGCACTCTGATGATCTCTCAGTTATTAGATCCCTGAGTGAGCACTCTGATGATCTCTCAGTTATTAGATCCCTGAGTGAGCACTGTGATGATCTCTCAGTTATTAGATCCCTGAGTGAGCACTGTGATGATCTCTCAGTTATTAGATCCCTGAGTGAGCACTGTGATGATCTCTCAGTTATTAGATCCCTGAGTGAGCACTGTGATGATCTCTCAGTTATTAGATCCCTGAGTGAGCACTCTGATGATCTCTCAGTTATTAGATCCCTGAGTGAGCACTGTGATGATCTCTCAGTTATTAGATCCCTGAGTGAGCACTGTGATGATCTCTCAGTTATTAGATCCCTGAGTGAGCACTGTGATGATCTCTCAGTTATTAGATCCCTGAGTGAGCACTGTGATGATCTCTCAGTTATTAGATCCCTGAGTGAGCACTGTGATGATCTCTCAGTTATTAGATCCCTGAGTGAGCACTGTGATGATCTCTCAGTTATTAGATCCCTGAGTGAGCACTGTGATGATCTCTCAGTTATTAGATCCCTGAGTGAGCACTGTGATGATCTCTCAGTTATTAGATCCCTGAGTGAGCACTGTGATGATCTCTCAGTTATTAGATCCCTGAGTGAGCACTGTGATGATCTCTCAGTTATTAGATCCCTGAGTGAGCACTGTGATGATCTCTCAGTTATTAGATCCCTGAGTGAGCACTCTGATGATCTCTCAGTTATTAGATCCCTGAGTGAGCACTCTGATGATCTCTCAGTTATTAGATCCCTGAGTGAGCACTCTGATGATCTCTCAGTTATTAGATCCCTGAGTGAGCACTCTGATGATCTCTCAGTTATTAGATCCCTGAGTGAGCACTCTGATGATCTCTCAGTTATTAGATCCCTGAGTGAGCACTGTGATGATCTCTCAGTTATTAGATCCCTGAGTGAGCACTGTGATGATCTCTCAGTTATTAGATCCCTGAGTGAGCACTGTGATGATCTCTCAGTTATTAGATCCCTGAGTGAGCACTGTGATGATCTCTCAGTTATTAGATCCCTGAGTGAGCACTGTGATGATCTCTCAGTTATTAGATCCCTGAGTGAGCACTGTGATGATCTCTCAGTTATTAGATCCCTGAGTGAGCACTGTGATGATCTCTCAGTTATTAGATCCCTGAGTGAGCACTGTGATGATCTCTCAGTTATTAGATCCCTGAGTGAGCACTGTGATGATCTCTCAGTTATTAGATCCCTGAGTGAGCACTGTGATGATCTCTCAGTTATTAGATCCCTGAGTGAGCACTGTGATGATCTCTCAGTTATTAGATCCCTGAGTGAGCACTGTGATGATCTCTCAGTTATTAGATCCCTGAGTGAGCACTGTGATGATCTCTCAGTTATTAGATCCCTGAGTGAGCACTGTGATGATCTCTCAGTTATTAGATCCCTGAGTGAGCACTCTGATGATCTCTCAGTTATTAGATCCCTGAGTGAGCACTGTGATGATCTCTCAGTTATTAGATCCCTGAGTGAGCACTCTGATGATCTCTCAGTTATTAGATCCCTGAGTGAGCACTCTGATGATCTCTCAGTTATTAGATCCCTGAGTGAGCACTCTGATGATCTCTCAGTTATTAGATCCCTGAGTGAGCACTGTGATGATCTCTCAGTTATTAGATCCCTGAGTGAGCACTGTGATGATCTCTCAGTTATTAGATCCCTGAGTGAGCACTGTGATGATCTCTCAGTTATTAGATCCCTGAGTGAGCACTGTGATGATCTCTCAGTTATTAGATCCCTGAGTGAGCACTGTGATGATCTCTCAGTTATTAGATCCCTGAGTGAGCACTGTGATGATCTCTCAGTTATTAGATCCCTGAGTGAGCACTGTGATGATCTCTCAGTTATTAGATCCCTGAGTGAGCACTGTGATGATCTCTCAGTTATTAGATCCCTGAATGAGCACTGTGATGATCTCTCAGTTATTAGATCCCTGAGTGAGCACTGTGATGATCTCTCAGTTATTAGATCCCTGAGTGAGCACTCTGATGATCTCTCAGTTATTAGATCCCTGAATGAGCACTGTGATGATCTCTTAGTTATTAGATCCCTGAGTGAGCACTCTTAGCACTGCTTAACTGTCTTATTATTCTATTTGAAACTTGGCTTAAACATGATGCAACAGACATCTTGGTCTTACCTGGGTACATAGTTTACCATCTGTATTATGCACCCCATACCCATCCTGTGGACGGTAGTCAAAGGATTACAGAGGTACATAATGGGTCCAGGGACTGGGGCGCAAAGTTTTGATAGCTGGACAAGTTACAATGGTAATGAACTCTTTACATGTTTATATCCAGTCACACTCGTAATGAGTTATATGTGTACACAGCCATACATAACTGAAGGTCTGATCAAGTACGAGGAGGTACTGTCATCTACTACAACGATTTGTTGTGTATTAAGAACTTTCACGGCACACAAAAGTGCGATAAGGCACCTAAACTACTGGGAACGGTTGAAGGTCATTGATCTGTATTCCCTGGAACGCAGGCGAGAGAGATACATGATAATATACACCTGGAAGATCCTGGAGGGATTGGTACAAAACTTGCATACGAAAATCTCTCCATATGAAAGCAAAAGACTCGGCAGGAGATGCAACATTCCCCCGATGAAAAGCAGGGGCGCCACGAGTACACTGAGAGACAACACAATAAGTGTCCGGGGCCCAAGACTGTTCAGTTGCCTTCCAGCATACATAAGGGGGATTACCAATAGATCCCTGGCTGTCTTCAAGAAGGCACTGGACAGGCACCTAAAGTCAGTACCTGACCAGCCGGGCTGTGGTTCATACGTCAGCTTGCGTGCGGCCAGCAGTAACAGCCTGGCTGATCAGACTCTGATCCACCATGAGGACTGGTCTCAGACCGGGCCGCGGGGGCGTTGACCCCCGAAACCCTCTCCAGGTAAACTCTAGGTAAACTACATGCGCCAGGGATGAACATGGCGGATATAACTTTGCTAAATTTACAATTAAAAACATATAAACTGATTACAGTTGGAGCAATGTACAGGTTACCTTATACAAATGTTCACATCTTCATTGACAACCTTAAAAACTTAATTAACGCAGAATTGAATAAACATCAGCTTATGCGTATTTATGCGTACTTGCTGGCGACCTCAACATTAACGTCATCCAAGCAGCTTCGGCTCTATATCATTCCAGACCATCGAGCTGAACTCTTCTCCAGGCTGAGGGACTGGCCACCTCAAGGTTTATGGACTGATTACATCATCTTTATTTCATTACTACTACTCCCTTTGTATATGACTGAAGAAGCCTACTGTGTACGCGAAACCCAACTGTTAACATGTGTCTTAATCTTTAACTGATCCTCAAGTAGGCCGCTTCACAAACAACAGAACAGTTGTTTACTATTACCATCTGTAACTAAGCCCGTAAGTATCTCGGAGACAAGTGCATTCTTAACTGACCATATCTGGGCAGGGATAATCACAGATAACACCACTATCCCACCTTCCTCATTACCAGTTTATGCAAATTACCACAAGACGCTAATAAGATCTCGTATCGTCTCTGTGATGAGACATCAGTAATAACATTGTTTCAGCATTAAGTGACACTGACTGTCACAGAGAGATTGCTGACAACCGGAAAATTGATGATTGTGTCAAATATTTTCTTGAAAAAAGAAGACAAAACTTCTACAGTAGACATTGTCCATTTGAAACTAAATAGATCATGGCAAAGAGACTTAACAGCCCATGACTTATGAATAGTATCCTCAGGTCCATTGATAAAAAAAAATCAATATGAAAAACGCTTCAGACTGGGTTTAATAACTAAGGAACAGACCAAAAAATATACGACAGTACTTGCCGATCTAGCAAGGAAGTCAGAACTTTATTATGAAAGCAGATTTAACAAGAGAGGTAGGGGGGGTTGGAAAGTACATGGAAAACCCCTCTCCCAAATCCTGAGCTTTCGAAAACCCATCAAAACCTGCTGACACGACCAACATATTAAATGTTTTCGACTCTACTATAGGTTCAAAAACTAACTAACAAAACCCCAACTTCAGAATTCACTATTTCAAGCTGCAACTAATTCTACCCAAATCTCATATAATAAAGTCACTGAAAAACAAGACAGGAAACCTAATGAATTTGCCGCCACTAGTATATAAAAAAGCAGATCACGTACTGTACTGTCGGCCACTATTGCAACTCTATTCAAGAAATCAGTAGAATCTTCACTTTACCCAACATTATTTAAGGTGTAGATAAACGGTTCAGAGAACCGACAGGATGATGACCTAGACACTTGTGCAACACTTGGGTATATTGTAGAAACGTTTGGCCAGTCAGTGGCTTCATCAGTCCAATACAGAGAAAAATGGTTGAAGATTAGAAGGAGTTTAATATAATCAGTCCCTCAGCTGAGGGACCAATTACTTTCGCTCCATAGTATGGAACATTGTTCCAGACTATGGTGCGAAACTCTTCTTCAGGCTGAGGGACTGACCACCTCAAAACTACGTCTTCATTTGTGATGGACGGATTACATCGTCTTCACATATCTACTGCTTCTGCTCACTCTTCGGTACTCAACTGAAGAAGCCTACTGTCTAGGCGACACGTTTCGGAACAATGATACCTAACTGTTGCACATGTAACTTATCAACCTGTCGATATTGTATACTATTATCACATTCAATGTTTTATTCCACGTAAACCACATTATTTGTACCGTATATTATCTTGAGTCACATTAGAATAACAAAACGGGGTTCAGCATCTATGGGATATATATAAGACATAAGAACATAAGAAAGGAGGAACACTGCAGGAGGCCTGTTGGCCCATACTAGGCAAGTCCTTTACAATTCATCCCACTAACAAAACATTTGCCCAACCCAATTTTCAATGCCACCCAAGAAATAAGCTCTGATGTGAAAGTCCCACTCAAATCCAACCCCTCCCACTCATGTACTTATCCAACCTAAATTTGAAACTACGCAAAGTCCGAAGCCTCAATAACCCAACTAGGTAGACTGTTCCACTCATCAACTACCCTATTTCCAAACCAATACTTTCCTATGTCCTTTCTAAATCTAAACTTATCTAATTTAAATCCATTACTGCGGGTTCTCTCTTGGAGAAACATCCTCAAGACCTTATTAATATCCCCTTTATTAATACCTATCTTCCACTTATACACTTCGATCAGGTCTCCCCTCATTCTTCGTCTAACAAGTGAATGTAACTTAAGAGTCTTCAATCTTTCTTCATAAGAAAGATTTCTAATGCTATGTATTAATTTAGTCATCCTACGCTGAATGTTTTCTAACGAATTTATGTCCATTCTGTAATATGGAGACCAGAGCCTGAGACTCCAAGACCTTGCTGGAAGCTTACTTCTGAGACTCCAAGACCTTGCTGGAAGCTTACTTCTTAGACTCCAAGACCTTGCTGGAAGCTTACTTCTGAGACTCCAAGACCTTGCTGGAAGCTTACTTCTGAGACTCCAAGACCTTGCTGGAAGCTTACTTCTGAGACTCCAAGACCTTGCTGGAAGCTTACTTCTGAGACTCCAAGACCTTGCTGGAAGCTTACTTCTGAGACTCCAAGACCTTGCTGGAAGCTTACTTCTCCTGAGAATCCAAGACCTTGCTGGAAGCTTACTTCGCCTGAGACTCCAAGACCTTGCTGGAAGCTTACTTCTCCTGAGACTCCAAGACCTTTCTGGAAGCCTGCTTCTCCTGAAACTCCAAGACCTTGCTGGAAGTTTACTTCTCCTGAGACTCCAAGACCTTGCTGGAAGCTTACTTCGCCTGAGACTCCAAGACCTTGCTGGAAGCTTACTTCGCCTGAGACTCCAAGACCTTGCTGGAAGTTTACTTCTCCTGAGACTCCAAGACCTTGCTGGAAGCTTACTTCGCCTGAGATTCCAAGACCTTGCTGGAAGCTTACTTCGCCTGACACTCCAAGACCTTGCTGGAAGCTTACTTCGCCTGAGACTCCAAGACCTTGCTGGAAGCTTACTTCGCCTGAGACTCCAAGACCTTGCTGGAAGCTTACTTCGCCTGAGACTCCAAGACCTTGCTGGAAGCTTACTTCGCCTGAGACTCCAAGACCTTGCTGGAAGCTTACTTCGCCTGAGACTCCAAGACCTTGCTGGAAGCTTACTTCGCCTGAGACTCCAAGACCTTGCTGGAAGCTTACTTCGCCTGAGACTCCAAGACCTTGCTGGAAGCTTACTTCGCCTGAGACTCCAAGACCTTGCTGGAAGCTTACTTCGCCTGAGACTCCAAGACCTTGCTGGAAGCTTACTTCGCCTGAGACTCCAAGACCTTGCTGGAAGCTTACTTCGCCTGAGACTCCAAGACCTTGCTGGAAGCTTACTTCGCCTGAGACTCCAAGACCTTGCTGGAAGCTTACTTCGCCTGAGACTCCAAGACCTTGCTGGAAGCTTACTTCGCCTGAGACTCCAAGACCTTGCTGGAAGCTTACTTCTCCTGAGACTCCAAGACCTTGCTGGAAGCTTACTTCGCCTGAGACTCCAAGACCTTGCTGGAAGCTTACTTCGCCTGAGACTCCAAGACCTTGCTGGAAGCTTACTTCGCCTGAGACTCCAAGACCTTGCTGGAAGCTTACTTCGCCTGAGACTCCAAGACCTTGCTGGAAGCTTACTTCACCTGAGACTCCAAGACCTTGCTGGAAGCTTACTTCGCCTGAGACTCCAAGACCTTGCTGGAAGCTTACTTCGCCTGAGACTCCAAGACCTTGCTGGAAGCTTACTTCGCCTGAGACTCCAAGACCTTGCTGGAAGCTTACTTCGCCTGAGACTCCAAGACCTTGCTGGAAGCTTACTTCGCCTGAGACTCCAAGACCTTGCTGGAAGCTTACTTCGCCTGAAACTCCAAGACCTTGCTGGAAGTTTACTTCTCCTAAGACTCCAAGACCTTGCTGGAAGCTTACTTCGCCTGAGACTCCAAGACCTTGCTGGAAGCTTACTTCTCCTGAGACTCCAAGACCTTGCTGGAAGCTTACTTCGCCTGAGACTCCAAGACCTTGCTGGAAGCTTACTTCGCCTGAGACTCCAAGACCTTGCTGGAAGTTTACTTCTCCTAAGACTCCAAGACCTCGCTGGAAGCTTACTTCGCCTGAGACTCCAAGACCTTGCTGGAAGCTTACTTCTCCTGAGACTCCAAGACCTTGCTGGAAGCTTACTTCGCCTGAGACTCCAAGACCTTGCTGGAAGTTTACTTCTCCTGAGACTCCAAGACCTTGCTGGAAGCTTACTTCTCCTAAGACTCCAAGACCTTGCTGGAAGCTTACTTCTCCTGAGACTCCAAGACCTTGCTGGAAGCTTACTTCTCCTAAGACTCCAAGACCTTGCTGGAAGCTTACTTCTCCTGAGACTCCAAGACCTTGCTGGAAGCTTACTTCTCCTGAGACTCTAAGACCTTGCTGGAAGCTTACTTCTCCTGAGACTCCAAGACCTTGCTGGAAGCTTACTTCTCCTGAGACTCCAAGACCTTGCTGGAAGCTTACTTCTCCTGAGACTCCAAGACCTTGCTGGAAGCTTACTTCGCCTGAGACTCCAAGACCTTGCTGGAAGCTTACTTCTCCTGAGACTCCAAGACCTTGCTGGAAGCTTACTTCTCCTTAGACTCCAAGACCTTGCTGGAAGCTTACTTCTCCTGAGACTCCAAGACCTTGCTGGAAGCTTACTTCTCCTGAGACTCCAAGACCTTGCTGGAAGCTTACTTCGCCTGAGACTCCAAGACCTTGCTGGAAGCTTACTTCGCCTGAGACTCCAAGACCTTGCTGGAAGCTTACTTCGCCTGAGACTCCAAGACCTTGCTGGAAGCTTACTTCGCCTGAGACTCCAAGACCTTGCTGGAAGCTTACTTCGCCTGAGACTCCAAGACCTTGCTGGAAGCTTACTTCGCCTGAGACTCCAAGACCTTGCTGGAAGCTTACTTCGCCTGAGACTCCAAGACCTTGCTGGAAGCTTACTTCGCCTGAGACTCCAAGACCTTGCTGGAAGCTTACTTCGCCTGAGACTCCAAGACCTTGCTGGAAGCTTACTTCGCCTGAGACTCCAAGACCTTGCTGGAAGCATACTTCGCCTGAGAGTCCAAGACCTTGCTGGAAGCTTACTTCGCCTGAGACTCCAAGACCTTGCTGGAAGCTTACTTCGCCTGAGACTCCAAGACCTTGCTGGAAGCTTACTTCGTCTGAGACTCCAAGACCTTGCTGGAAGCTTACTTCGCCTGAGACTCCAAGACCTTGCTGGAAGCTTACTTCGCCTGAGACTCCAAGACCTTGCTGGAAGCTTACTTCGCCTGAGACTCCAAGACCTTGCTGGAAGCTTACTTCGCCTGAGACTCCAAGACCTTGCTGGAAGCTTACTTCGCCTGAGACTCCAAGACCTTGCTGGAAGCTTACTTCGCCTGAGACTCCAAGACCTTGCTGGAAGCTTACTTCGCCTGAGACTCCAAGACCTTGCTGGAAGCTTACTTCGCCTGAGACTCCAAGACCTTGCTGGAAGCTTACTTCGCCTGAGACTCCAAGACCTTGCTGGAAGCTTACTTCGCCTGAGACTCCAAGACCTTGCTGGAAGCTTACTTCGCCTGAGACTCCAAGACCTTGCTGGAAGCTTACTTCGCCTGAGACTCCAAGACCTTGCTGGAAGCTTACTTCGCCTGAGACTCCAAGACCTTGCTGGAAGCTTACTTCGTCTGAGACTCCAAGACCTTGCTGGAAGCTTACTTCGCCTGAGACTCCAAGACCTTGCTGGAAGCTTACTTCGCCTGAGACTCCAAGACCTTGCTGGAAGCTTACTTCGCCTGAGACTCCAAGACCTTGCTGGAAGCTTACTTCGCCTGAGACTCCAAGACCTTGCTGGAAGCTTACTTCGCCTGAGACTCCAAGACCTTGCTGGAAGCTTACTTCGCCTGAGACTCCAAGACCTTGCTGGAAGCTTACTTCGCCTGAGACTCCAAGACCTTGCTGGAAGCTTACTTCGCCTGAGACTCCAAGACCTTGCTGGAAGCTTACTTCGCCTGAGACTCCAAGACCTTGCTGGAAGCTTACTTCGCCTGAGACTCCAAGACCTTGCTGGAAGCTTACTTCGCCTGAGACTCCAAGACCTTGCTGGAAGCTTACTTCGCCTGAGACTCCAAGACCTTGCTGGAAGCTTACTTCGCCTGAGACTCCAAGACCTTGCTGGAAGCTTACTTCGCCTGAGACTCCAAGACCTTGCTGGAAGCTTACTTCGCCTGAGACTCCAAGACCTTGCTGGAAGCTTACTTCGCCTGAGACTCCAAGACCTTGCTGGAAGCTTACTTCGCCTGAGACTCCAAGACCTTGCTGGAAGCTTACTTCGCCTGAGACTCCAAGACCTTGCTGGAAGCTTACTTCGCCTGAGACTCCAAGACCTTGCTGGAAGCTTACTTCGTCTGAGACTCCAAGACCTTGCTGGAAGCTTACTTCGCCTGAGACTCCAAGACCTTGCTGGAAGCTTACTTCGCCTGAGACTCCAAGACCTTGCTGGAAGCTTACTTCGCCTGAGACTCCAAGACCTTGCTGGAAGCTTACTTCGCCTGAGACTCCAAGACCTTGCTGGAAGCTTACTTCGCCTGAGACTCCAAGACCTTGCTGGAAGCTTACTTCGCCTGAGACTCCAAGACCTTGCTGGAAGCTTACTTCGCCTGAGACTCCAAGACCTTGCTGGAAGCTTACTTCGCCTGAGACTCCAAGACCTTGCTGGAAGCTTACTTCGCCTGAGACTCCAAGACCTTGCTGGAAGCTTACTTCGCCTGAGACTCCAAGACCTTGCTGGAAGCTTACTTCGCCTGAGACTCCAAGACCTTGCTGGAAGCTTACTTCGCCTGAGACTCCAAGACCTTGCTGGAAGCTTACTTCGCCTGAGACTCCAAGACCTTGCTGGAAGCTTACTTTCTGAGAAGACCTTGCTGGAAGCTTACTTCGCCTGAGACTCCAAGACCTTGCTGGAAGCTTACTTCGCCTGAGACTCCAAGACCTTGCTGGAAGCTTACTTCGCCTGAGACTCCAAGACCTTGCTGGAAGCTTACTTCGCCTGAGACTCCAAGACCTTGCTGGAAGCTTACTTCGCCTGAGACTCCAAGACCTTGCTGGAAGCTTACTTCGCCTGAGACTCCAAGACCTTGCTGGAAGCTTACTTCGCCTGAGACTCCAAGACCTTGCTGGAAGCTTACTTCGCCTGAGACTCCAAGACCTTGCTGGAAGCTTACTTCGCCTGAGACTCCAAGACCTTGCTGGAAGCTTACTTCGCCTGAGACTCCAAGACCTTGCTGGAAGCTTACTTCGCCTGAGACTCCAAGACCTTGCTGGAAGCTTACTCGCCTGAGACTCCAAGACCTTGCTGACTGCGCCTGAGACTCCAAGACCTTGCTGGAAGCTTACTTCGCCTGAGACTCCAAGACCTTGCTGGAAGCTTACTTCGCCTGAGACTCCAAGACCTTGCTGGAAGCTTACTTCGCCTGAGACTCCAAGACCTTGCTGGAAGCTTACTTCGCCTGAGACTCCAAGACCTTGCTGGAAGCTTACTTCGCCTGAGACTCCAAGACCTTGCTGGAAGCTTACTTCGCCTGAGACTCCAAGACCTTGCTGGAAGCTTACTTCGCCTGAGACTCCAAGACCTTGCTGGAAGCTTACTTCGCCTGAGACTCCAAGACCTTGCTGGAAGCTTACTTCGCCTGAGACTCCAAGACCTTGCTGGAAGCTTACTTCGCCTGAGACTCCAAGACCTTGCTGGAAGCTTACTTCGCCTGAGACTCCAAGACCTTGCTGGAAGGTTACTTCGCCTGAGACTCCAAGACCTTGCTGGAAGCTTACTTCGCCTGAGACTCCAAGACCTTGCTGGAAGTTTACTTCTCCTAAGACTCCAAGACCTTGCTGGAAGCTTACTTCGCCTGAGACTCCAAGACCTTGCTGGAAGCTTACTTCTCCTGAGACTCCAAGACCTTGCTGGAAGCTTACTTCGCCTGAGACTCCAAGACCTTGCTGGAAGCTTACTTCGCCTGAGACTCCAAGACCTTGCTGGAAGTTTACTTCTCCTAAGACTCCAAGACCTTGCTGGAAGCTTACTTCGCCTGAGACTCCAAGACCTTGCTGGAAGCTTACTTCTCCTGAGACTCCAAGACCTTGCTGGAAGCTTACTTCGCCTGAGACTCCAAGACCTTGCTGGAAGTTTACTTCTCCTGAGACTCCAAGACCTTGCTGGAAGCTTACTTCTCCTAAGACTCCAAGACCTTGCTGGAAGCTTACTTCTCCTGAGACTCCAAGACTTTGCTGGAAGCTTACTTCTCCTAAGACTCCAAGACCTTGCTGGAAGCTTACTTCTCCTGAGACTCCAAGACCTTGCTGGAAGCTTACTTCTCCTGAGACTCCAAGACCTTGCTGGAAGCTTACTTCTCCTGAGACTCCAAGACCTTGCTGGAAGCTTACTTCTCCTGAGACTCCAAGACCTTGCTGGAAACTTACTTCGCCTGAGACTCCAAGACCTTGCTGGAAGCTTACTTCTCCTGAGACTCCAAGACCTTGCTGGAAGCTTACTTCGCCTGAGACTCCAAGACCTTGCTGGAAGCATACTTCGCCTGAGACTCCAAGACCTTGCTGGAAGCTTACTTCGCCTGAGACTCCAAGACCTTGCTGGAAGCTTACTTCGCCTGAGACTCCAAGACCTTGCTGGAAGCTTACTTCGTCTGAGACTCCAAGACCTTGCTGGAAGCTTACTTCGCCTGAGACTCCAAGACCTTGCTGGAAGCTTACTTCTCCTGAGACTCCAAGACCTTGCTGGAAGCTTACTTCTCCTGAGACTCCAAGACCTTGCTGGAAGCTTACTTCGCCTGAGACTCCAAGACCTTGCTGGAAGTTTACTTCTCCTGAGACTCCAAGACCTTGCTGGAAGCTTACTTCTCCTGAGACTCCAAGACCTTGCTGGAAGCTTACTTCGCCTGAGACTCCAAGACCTTGCTGGAAGCTTACTTCTCCTGAGACTCCAAGACCTTGCTGGAAGCTTACTTCTCCTGAGACTCCAAGACCTTGGTGGAAGCTTACTTCTCCTGAGACTCCAAGACCTTGCTGGAAGCTTACTTCGCCTGATACTCCAAGACCTTGCAGGAAGCTTACTTCTCCTGAGACTCCAAGACCTTGCTGGAAGCTTACTTCGCCTGAGACTCCAAGACCTTGCTGGAAGCTTACTTCTCCTGAGACTCCAAGACCTTGCTGGAAGCTTACTTCTCCTGAGACTCCAAGACCTTGCTGGAAGCTTACTTCTCCTGAGACTCCAAGACCTTGCTGGAAGCTTACTTCTCCTGAGACTCCAAGACCTTGCTGGAAGCTTACTTCTCCTGAAACTCCAAGACCTTGCTGGAAGCTTACTTCGCCTGAGACTCCAAGACCGTGCTGGAAGCTTACTTCGCCTGAGACTCCAATACCTTGCTGGAAGCTTAATTCGCCTGAGACTCCAAGACCTTGCTGGAAGCTTACTTCTCTTGAGACTCTAAGACCTTGCTGGAAGCTTACTTCTCCTGAGACTCCAAGACCTTGCTGGAAGCTTACTTCGCCTGAGACTCCAAGACCTTGCATTAAGCTTACTTCTCCTGAGACTCCAAGACCTTGCTGGGAGCTTACTTCGCCTGAGACTCCAAGACCTTGCTGGAAGCTTACTTCTCCTGAGACTCCAAGACCTTGCTGGAAGCTTACTTCTCCTGAGACTCCAAGACCTTGCTGGAAGCTTACTTCTCCTGAGACTCCAAGACCTTGCTGGAAGCTTACTTCTCCTGAGAATCCAAGACCTTGCTGGAAGCTTACTTCTCCTGAGACTCCAAGACCTTGCTGGAAGCTTACTTCTTCTGAGACTCCAAGACCTTGCTGGAAGCTTACTGCTATCACACTGATATGTAAATACACAAGGATATATACACGGTGTTATCTTGCAGTTACATGAGGACAACTATTGGATTCAGTGATTAATACATAATACATAAGGTTAAATGCCGCTCTCAGACGCTGGAACTGTCTGGACTATCTGGACTCTGTCTGGACTCTTAACTGCACATAACCAGCAAGGTGACCACATCTCTGATATATCCCGTTCATATGTTATTCTAACCGCAACACAAGTCAGTTTGGCCATAGAATTGTTGACTGCTGAATTCTTTAGAGCTTAGTACTGGATAGATATCAATTTAATATGGCTTAGGAGCATTCTTTTTTGTCTTATGTTGTTATCTCTGGTGCGGTCTGTTATCTAGTACTCTACCCAACCCCTCTCCTCCCTACCTTCCCCGCCTCAGTGCACCCACACGGTGGTAAGAATGGATGGTGTGTGTGTGTACATGTCGAGTAGTGCCTGCCCCTCCCCCCCCTCTCTCTCAGAGTGAAAACATCCCAGCATTCACTACGGCTTCATTTCTCTTGAGTTCTTCCACTTCCCCTGCCAAGTGCAACATCACATATCCTCTGACGACGTACAGGCCACAGTGAGAGAGGCCTGGAGCTGGTTACACTTTCATCTTCTAATGTCTTGTTTGGCATTGCTTTTGCTCACATGTTTCTGATTGTCTTGATATATATATATATATATATATATATATATATATATATATATATATATATATATATATATATATATATATATATATATATATATATATATATATATATATATTTATTATTATCACACTGGCCGATTCCCACCAAGGCAGGGTGGCCCGAAAAAGAAAAACTTTCACCATCATTCACTCCATCACTGTCTTGCCAGAAGGGTGCTTTACACTACAGTTTTTAAACTGCAACATTAACACTCCTCCTTCAGAGTGCAGGCACTGTACTTCCCATCTCCAGGACTCAAGTCCGGCCTGCCGGTTTCCCTGAACCCCTTCATAAATGTTACTTTGCTCACACACACACACACACACACACACACACACACACACACACACACACACACACACACAGAAACACACAATATATATACATATATATACATATATATATATATATATATATATATATATATATATATATATATGTCGTGCCGAATATGTAAAACTGGTCAATTAGCAAGAACTCATTTAAAATTAAGTCCTTTCTGAAAATTTCTCTTATACGTTTAAAGATATATTTTTTTCATTAATGTTAATGTAAAAATGTTTTAATTTTGCATCAAAAGAATCTTAGAAAACTTACCTAACCTTATAACAAGAGCAATTTATTTTAGCCTAACCCAACTAAATATATTTTAAATACGTTTAAAGTAATTTAATACTAAACAAACACAATCAAATATATTTTTTTCGTTAGGTTCAGAATGATTTTGGCGAAATTATTGCATACACAAATTTTCACTTGTCCTATATTATCATGTGGGATTCGAACACGTGGATAGGGTAAAGAAATACTCACGTAGGCTGGTAGTACGTATATTACGGATAGTGTGGGAAGCGCCAAACAGCCGTGACCTGCCTCCTTGCTCTCTCTCGTAAGACTAACCCCAGTACCCATATGTGAGGGGGTGTTTGAAATACTGCTGTGGTCAGCAGCAATATGAATACAGACAGTGATTCACGCAGAGACGGGTGGTAGTGAGTCATCTACTGGTACACTGGTTACTGGTAACTGGTTACTAGGAACTGGTACTACTACTGAGAGCTCGGCTCAGAATGATTTTGGCGAAATTATTGCATACACAAATTTTCACTTGTCCTATATGGCAAGATGAGCGTTGCTATTTAAGCCAAGATCGCAAGTTCTACCTATTCGGCACGACATATATATATATATATATATATATATATATATATATATATATATATATATATATATATATATATATATATATATATATATATATATATATATATATATCACATGCAAGCATGCGTGAGCGTGTTAGGAGCGAATGGAGAGAAATGGGTTTAAGGACTTCATGTGCTGTTGGAGTGTGAGCAGCATAACATTTATGAAGGGATTCAGGAAAACCAGCAGGCCGGACTTGAGTCCTGGAGATGGGAAGTACAGTGCCGGCACTCTGAAGGATGGGTGTTATGTTGCAGTTATATCTGTAGTGTAAGTGCGCCTCTGGCAAAAGTGATGGAATGAATGATGATAAATGTTTTTCTTTTCGGGCCACCCTGCCTTGGTGGGAGACGGTCGATGTTTTAATTAAACAAATAATAATAAGCACTCAACAAACTCAGCGAGTACAATTATTGTAGTCCTCTAAATTATGATGTGCTTCAACCTCAACTAATTCCAGTGTTTGGAAGACTTGCTTCCCAAACGTACAACTTATCTTCTATATAATAATGATACCGTATTATTCTTTATTAATACAGTTACCTTTGTAGCTTGTGTAAGTAAACTCAGTGTTGCGTGTAGCTTGTTTAAGTAAACTCAATGTTGAGTGTAGCTTGTTTAAGTAAACTCAGTGTTGAGTGTAGCTTGTTTAAGTAAACTCAGTGTTGAGTGTAGCTTGTTTAAGTAAACTCAGTGTTGAGTGTAGCTTGTTTAAGTAAACTCAATGTTGAGTGTAGCTTGTTTAAGTAAACTCAGTGTTGACTGTAGCTTGTTTAAGTAAACTCAGTGTTGAGTGTAGTTTGTTTAAGTAAACTCAGTGTTGAGTGTAGCTTGTTTAAGTAAACTCAGTGTTGAGTGTAGCTTGTTTAAGTAAACTCAGTGTTGACTGTAGCTTGTTTAAGTAAGCTCAGTGTTGACTGTAGCTTGTTTAAATAATCTGCCCAAACCCTCACAGTGTTAACTACACACGTCGCTGTTAACACCCTCACAGTGTTAACTACACACGTCACTGTTAACACCCTCACACAGTGTTAACTACACACGTCACTATTAACACCCTCACACAGTGTTAACTACACACGTCACTGTTAACACCTTCACACAGAGTGTTAACTACATATGTCACTGTTAACACCCTCACAGTGTTAACTATACACGTCACTGTTAACACCCTCACAGTGTTAACTACACACGTCACTGTTAACACCCTCAAAGTGTTAACTACACACGTCACTGTTAACACCCTCACAAAGTGTGTTAACTGCACACGTCACTGTTAACACCCTCACACAGTGTTAACTACACACGTCACTGTTAACACCCTCACACTGTGTTAACTTCAAACGTCACTGTTAACACCCTCACACTGTGTTAACTACACACGTCACTGTTAACACCCTCAGTGTTAACTACACACGTCACTGTTAACACCCTCACTGTTAACTACACACGTCACTGTTAACACCCTCACTGTTAACTACACACGTCACTGTTAGCACCTTCACACAGTGTGTTAGCTACACACGTCAATGTTAACACCCTCACACCGTGTTAACTACACGTCACTGTTAACACCCTCACAGTATTAACTATACACGTCACTGTTAACACCCTCACACAGTGTTAACTACACATGCCGTTGTTAACACCCTCACACAGTGCTAACTACACACGTCACTGTTAACACCCTCAAACAGTGTGTTAACTATACACGTCACTGTTAACACTCACAGTGTTAACTACACACGTCACTGTTAACACCCTCACAGTGTTAACTACACACGTCACTGTTAACACCCTCACACAGTGTGTTAACTACACACGTCACTGTTAACACTCTCACAGTGTTAACTACACACGTCACTGTTAACACCCTCACAGTGTTAACTACACACGTCATTGTTAACACCCTCACACAGTGTTACCTACACACGTCACTGTTAACACCCTCACACAGTGTTAACTACACACGTTACTGTTAACACCCTCACACAGTGTTAACTACACACGTCACTGTTAACACCCTCACACAGTGTTAACTACACACGTCACTGTTAACACCCTCACACAGTGTTAACTACACACGTCACTGTTAACACCCTCACACAGTGTTAACTACACACGTCACTGTTAACACCCTCACACAGTGTTAACTACACACGTCACTGTTAACACCCTCACACAGTGTGAACTACACACGTCACTGTTAACACCCTCACACAAAGTGTTAACTACACACGTCACTGTTAACACTATGAGGTTAACAGCACATTCTTAGGTCTATGTGTTTCTGGTTTTGTTAACTAAAATCTGGTAAACTTTCATGTCTTCAATGTTACCCAGTTAACCAATTTTTTGTTATATTTTGAAGATTGAGACACTTATGCAGCATATGGGAATCTTTATTCAGGAAACGTTTCGCCACACAGTAGCTTCATCAGTCCAATACAAAGAGGAAGGCGTAAGGAGAGGAGGAGTATGAGGTAATCAGTCCCTCAACCTGGAGTCGATATGTTCAGTCCATCAATCTTGTAGAATGTACAGCATGGGGCCGTAGACGTGGCTTATATACTGTAGTGAGGTGAGGTGAAGCAGACGGAGGCGGGGTCATAGTGGTACCATCCACTAGTCGAAGTAGGTCTTCGTCCAAAGGTTGAACAAGTGTTGAAGAATTCTTTGTAACAAGATCCCATGATGCTGCAGTGTCTGACAGTTGTGATGAATGGTTTGAAAAACCGACAAGTTGAAGATTGAGACACTTATACAGCATAGGGGAATCTTTATTCAGGAAACGTTTCGCCACACAGTGACTTCATCAGTCCAATACAAAGAGGAAGGCGTAAGGAGAGGAGGAGTATGAGGTAATCAGTCCCTCAGCCTGGAGTCGATGTGTTCAGTCCATCAATCTTGTAGAATGTATAGCATAGGGCCGTAGACGTGGCTTATATACCTGGAGTTTACCTGGAGAGAGTTTCGGGGGTCAACGCCCCCGCGGCCCGGTCTGTGACCAGGCCTCCTGGTGGATCAGCGCCTGATCAACCAGGCTGTTGCTGCTGGCTGCACGCAAACCAACGTACGAGCCACAGCCCGGCTGATCAGGAACTGACTTTAGGTGCTTGTCCAGTGCCAGCTTGAAGACTGCCAGGGGTCTGTTGGTAATCCCCCTTATGTGTGCTGGGAGGCAGTTGAACAGTCTCGGGCCCCTGACACTTATTGTATGGTCTCTTAACGTGCTAGTGACACCCCTGCTTTTCATTGGGGGGATGGTGCATCGTCTGCCAAGTCTTTTGCTTTCGTAGTGAGTGATTTTCGTGTGCAAGTTCGGTACTAGTCCCTCTAGGATTTTCCAGGTGTATATAATCATGTATCTCTCCCTCCTGCGTTCCAGGGAATACAGGTTTAGAAACCTCAAGCGCTGTAGTGTGGCGAAACGTTTCCTGAATAAAGATTCCCCTATGCTGTATAAGTGTCTCAATCTTCAACTTGTCGGTTTTTCAAACCATTCATCACAACTGTCAGACACTGCAGCATCATGGGATCTTGTTACAAAGAATTCTTCAACACTTGTTCAACCTTTGGACGAAGACCTACTTCGACTAGTGGATGGTACCACTATGACCCCGCCTCCATCTGCTTCACCTCACCTCACTACAGTATATAAGCCACGTCTACGGCCCCATGCTGTACATTCTACAAGATTGATGGACTGAACATATCGACTCCAGGTTGAGGGACTGATTACCTCATACTCCTCCTCTCCTTACGCCTTCCTCTTTGTATTGGACTGATGAAGCCACTGTGTGGCGAAACGTTTCCTGAATAAAGATTCCCATATGCTGCATAAGTGTCTCAATCTTCAACTTGTCGATTTTTCAAACCATTCATCACAATTGTTATATTTTGTTATATCTAATATACTAACGCCAGTGTTATACCTCAGGGATACAACGTCGGGTATACCAGTTTGGTCCAGACCAACAAGTCTGTGTTATACCTCAGGGATACAACGTCTGGTATACAAATGTGGTCCAGACCAACAAGTCTGTGTTAAACCTCAGGGATACAACGTCTGGTATACCAGTGTGGTCCAGACCAACAAGTCTGTGTTATACCTCAGGGATACAACGTCTGGTATACCAGTGTGGTCCAGACCAACAAGTCTGTGTTATACCTCAGGGATACAACGTCTGGTATACCAGTGTGGTCCATACTAACCGGGCTTCATTCCAGCCACCGTGTCGAGGTTCGTATCTTTATACTCAGAAACGACTCGTGGAATAAACAGAAGAAAGAACGGGATTCGAACTGTGGTTGTGAGGGGTGTGACACTAATCCAGTCATATACTGTGACAGGTAACACTGTAACATAGACTACACCATAGTGTGTGACAGGTAACACTGTACTATAGACTACACCATAATGTGTGACAAGTAACACTAACATAGACTACACCATAGTGTGTGACAGGTAACACTGTAATATAGACTACAACATAGTGTGTAACAGGTAGCACTGTAACACAGTACGCTACACCAGTCATAGTGTGTGACAGGTAACTGTAACATAGACTACACCATAGTGTGTGACAGGTAACACTGTAATATAGACTACACCATAGCGTGTGACAGGTAACACTGTAACAGACTACACCATAGTGTGTGACAGGTAACACTGTAACATAGACTACACCATAGTGTGTGACAGGTAACACTGTAACATAGACTACACCATAGTGTGTGACAGGTAACACTAACACAGTACACTACACCAGTCATAGTGTGTGACAGGTAACACTGTAACACAGTACACTACACCAGTCATAGTGTGTGACAGGTAACACTGTAACATAGACTACACCATAGTGTGTGACAGGTAACACTAACACAGTACACTACACCAGTCATAGTGTGTGACAGGTAACACTGTAACATAGACTACACCATAGTGTGTGACAAGTAACACCATAGTGTGTGACAGGTAACAATGTAACACAGTACACTACACCAGGCATAGTGTGTGTGACAGGTAACACTGGAACTTAGTACACTACACCAGTCATAGTGTGTGACAGGTAACACTGTAACACAGTACACAACACCATAGTGTGACAGGTAACACTGTAACACAGTACACTACACCAGTCATAGTGTGTGACAGGTAACACTGTAACACAGTACACAACACCATAGTGTGACAGGTAACACTGTAACACAGTACACTACACCAGTCATAGTGTGTGACAGGTAACACAGTACACTACACCATAGTGTGTGACAGGTAACATTGTAACACAGTACACTACACCAGTCATAGTGTGTGACAGGTAACACTGTAACACAGTACACAACACCATAGTGTGACAGGTAACACTGTAACACAGTACACTACACCAGTCATAGTGTGTGACAGGTAACACTGTAACACAGTACACAACACCATAGTGTGACAGGTAACACTGTAACACAGTACACTACACCAGTCATAGTGTGTGACAGGTAACACTGTAACACAGTACACAACACCATAGTGTGACAGGTAACACTGTAACACAGTACACTACACCAGTCATAGTGTGTGACAGGTAACACTGTAACACAGTACACAACACCATAGTGTGACAGGTAACACTGTAACACAGTACACTACACCAGTCATAGTGTGTGACAGGTAACACAGTACACTACACCATAGTGTGTGACAGGTAACATTGTAACACAGTACACTACACCAGTCATAGTGTGTGACAGGTAACACTGTAACACAGTACACAACACCATAGTGTGACAGGTAACACTGTAACACAGTACACTACACCAGTCATAGTGTGTGACAGGTAACACTGTAACACAGTACACAACACCATAGTGTGACAGGTAACACTGTAACACAGTACACTACACCAGTCATAGTGTGTGACAGGTAACACAGTACACTACACCATAGTGTGTGACAGGTAACATTGTAACACAGTACACTACACCAGTCATAGTGTGTGACAGGTAACACTGTAACACAGTACACAACACCATAGTGTGACAGGTAACACTGTAACACAGTACACTACACCAGTCATAGTGTGTGACAGGTAACACTGTAACACAGTACACAACACCATAGTGTGACAGGTAACACTGTAACACAGTACACTACACCAGTCATAGTGTGTGACAGGTAACACTGTAACACAGTACACAACACCATAGTGTGACAGGTAACACTGTAACACAGTACACTACACCAGTCATAGTGTGTGACAGGTAACACTGTAACACAGTACACAACACCATAGTGTGACAGGTAACACTGTAACACAGTACACTACACCAGTCATAGTGTGCGACAGGTAACACTGTAACACAGTACACAACACCATAGTGTGACAGATAACACTGTAACACAGTACACTACACCAGTCATAGTGTGTGACAGGTAACACAGTACACTACACCATAGTGTGTGACAGGTAACATTGTAACACAGTACACTACACCAGTCATAGTGTGTGACAGGTAACACTGTAACACAGTACACAACACCATAGTGTGACAGGTAACACTGTAACACAGTACACTACACCAGTCATAGTGTGTGACAGGTAACACTGTAACACAGTACACAACACCATAGTGTGACAGGTAACACTGTAACACAGTACACTACACCAGTCATAGTGTGTGACAGGTAACACTGTAACACAGTACACAACACCATAGTGTGACAGGTAACACTGTAACACAGTACACTACACCAGTCATAGTGTGTGACAGGTAACACAGTACACTACACCATAGTGTGTGACAGGTAACACTGTAACACAGTACACTACACCAGTCATAGTGTGTAACAGGCAGCACTGTAACACAGTACACTACACCAGTCATAGTGTGTGACAGATAACACTGTACCACAGTACACTACATCAGTCATAGTGTGTAACAGGCAACACTGTAACACAGTACACTACACCAGTCATAGTATGTGACAGGTAACACTAACACAGTACTCTACACCAGTCATAGTGTGTGACAGGTAACACTGTAACACAGTACACTAGTCATATACTGTGACAGGCAACACTGTAGCACAGTACCCTAATCATAGTGTGTGACAGGTAACACTGTAACACAGTACCCTAATCATAGTGTGTGACAGGCAACACTGTAACACAGTACCCTAATCATAGTGTGTGACAGGTAACACTGTAACACAGTACACTAGTCATATACTGTGACAGGTAACACTGTAACACAGTACAGTGTGACAGGTAACACTGTAACACAGTACACTAGTCATATAGGCTACTGTGGCATGTCATTAACGTGTTAACAAGAAACCATTTCGAACTTGATTTAAAGAGTAAAACGTTGATCTCAGAAGTCTTCATTAGTACGATGTTTCTCCACTATGTGACTGCATCAAGTGCATCTCGATAAAGACAATTTGTAGCGAAACGCTGTACCAATAAAGAGCCCTCCGCAGTGAGTGTTTTAGCTCAGATTTGACGTTTCGCGTTATCTGAGGAGGAGGCGAGTGTTCCTCCAAACACACAATCAGCAGGTAAGTTTTGTTGGGATTTTTAATCCCGGAGGGTTAGCTCTCCAGGATAACTCAAGAAAGTCAGTATTTCATCAAGGACTGTCTGTCTTATTTCCATTGTAGTCCTTCAGTCTTGTCCCCCAAGATGCCACCCACACCAGTCCACTAACACCCAGCTATCTACTTACTGCTAAGTAGGCGGTTGAACAGTCTCGGACCCCTGACACTTAATGTGTTGTCTCTTAGCGTACTCGTGGCGCCCCTGCTTTTCACTGGGTAGATGTTGCATCTCCTGCCGGATCTTTTGCTTTCGTAGGGAGTGATTTTCGTGTGCAAATTTGGAACTAGTTCCTTTAGGATTTTCCACGTGTATATTATCATGTATCTTTCTCGCCTACATTCCGGGGATCGAACCAAAGACATCCAGAGTAGGATGCGAGAATATTACGAACCGAGCCACGGGAGGAACACTTGCTAATAATCTTCCTGTCCTTCACACAACTTTATCACCTCTTATCTTTAATATAAGTTGACTCTCTTGATAGTGGCGACAGTCTTTAAATACACTCATACAGAAATAAGTTAAATACAAGAGCGCCTCACATATATAGCGCCATTTTTTTCGTGTTCGGTGGAGGGGTAAGCCAGCGGAAGGCCTCAGTCAGATGACCAAAAGCTCCAGCTGCTGGTCATCATATGACTAAGACCCGCGTCAGGAAACACTTGTCCTGTTTCCTGACGAGCTGTACCTACCTTAACTTACGTTCTTGTGAGCTTTAAATTGAGCCATTGTTCATTATGTTCACTGGTGGGTGGAATAGTGGCTCAATTGAAAGCCAACGAAAACGTGGAATACCGAAAACGAGGTACTGTATATGCGAACCTTTCTGTAATAACAAACGCTGCAGTCTGATATCGGGAAAGTGTAGAGTTCAGAGGCACGCAACACCAAATATGAACTTCGAGTAGCACAACAGGTTTACGCTGCGAGAGAGACTACTGTCAGACGACACCTATGTAACATAGCAATCCAGAAACAAGTCCACCTGGCCAGGCATCATCCTGCAGATCTGGACACAAGAGTTAGTGTACTGAGGATGTGCTGGAGCAGCAGCAAGCACAAGTGATGTGCTAGCTAGAGATGTGAAGTATCCCGTGGCAGATGGTACACAGTATCGACAGGTTAAGGAGTACGATACATGGGCAAAAGCAGAAATATTTATTGACGAAACATTTCGCCAGCGCTGCAGGCTTCATCACCTGAATACAAAGACATCAGTACTGATAGAAGACAAGGTAAATGAGGTGGAGAGATATTTGTTACAGTCAGTCCATCATCTTATTCTTAGGCTGGTATGTACAACTGCTGGTAAATCCATTAGGGAAGCTTGCCAGATTAATGTTGAAACAGACTGTCAGCATAATGTCACGTGTGGCTGACAGCACACGCCGTGACATCTTCATTAAATATCCGTCATTTTGACGTCGGGACTTCTGCGAGAGTGTCCCCCTCAGCAGGAGTGTGATACTTCATCACTGCCTGCTATTATTACTGTCATACTATGCGGTACCAGAGATACTACGTAGTACCAGAGATACTCTGTGGTACCAGGGATACTACGTAGTACCAGAAATACTCTGTGGTACCAGGGATACTCTGTGGTACCAGAGATACTCTGTGGTACCAGAGATACTTTGTGGTACCAGAGATACTCTGTGGTACCAGAGATACTTTGTGGTACCAGGGATACTCTGTGGTACCAGGGATACTACGTAGTACCAGAGATACTCTGTGGTACCAGAGATACTCTGTGGTACCAGAGATACTCTGTGGTACCAGGGATACTACGTAGTACCAGAAATACTCTGTGGTACCAGGGATACTCTGTGGTACCAGAGATACTCTGTGGTACCAGAGATACTTTGTGGTACCAGGGATACTCTGTGGTACCAGGGATACTACGTAGTACCAGAGATACTCTGTGGTACCAAGGATACTCTGTGGTACCAGAGATACTCTGTGGTACCAGGGATACTCTGTGGTACCAGAGATACTCTGTGGTACCAGAGATACTCTGTGGTACCAGAGATACTCTGTGGTATCAGAGATACTCTTTGGTACCAGAGATACTCTGTGGTACCAGGGATACTCTGTGGTACCAGAGATACTCTGTGGTACCAGGGATACTCTGTGGTACCAGAGATACTCTGTGGTACCAGGGATACTCTGTGGTACCAGAGATACTCTGTGGTACCAGGGATACTCTGTGGTACCAGAGATACTCTGTGGTACCAGGGATACTCTGTGGTACCAGAGATACTCTGTGGTACCAGAGATACTCTGTGGTACCAGAGATACTCTGTGGTACCAGAGATACTCTGTGGTACCAGAGATACTCTGTGGTACCAGAGATACTCTGTGGTACCAGGGATACTCTGTGGTACCAGAGATACTCTGTGGTACCAGAGATACTTTGTGGTACCAGAGATACTCTGGTACCAGAGATACTCTGTGGTACCAGAGATACTCTGTGGTACCAGAGATACTCTGTGGTACCAGGGATACTCTGTGGTACCAGAGATACTCTGTGGTACCAGAGATACTCTGTGGTACCAGGGATACTCTGTGGTACACTAACAACTGTGATACTTTGTATCACAGTTGTTAGTGTATTACTTTGTTGTTGGAGTGGAAGTACAGGCCTCAGACACTTTACACTGCCAGCCTCTCTCTTCCATTGCCTCTCTTCCACTGCCTCTCTCCTACTGCCTCTCTCCCACTGCCTCTCTCCCACTGCCTCTCTCCCACTGCCTCTCTCACTTGTTACACAAGTACATTCTAATATCAGATCCAACTAGACGTATTTCGGTTGATCCCAGAAAGGTATCCCCGTATCTCATAACCCCAGCCCTCTCTACCTCAGTGCACTCGACTGGAGTATCACAGAGTGTGGCACGAGTAAAGGCTAAATCATAAAGAAGCATTAAATGGCCAACATTTGGAAGCTAATATGCTTTCACCTTTCCCTTCCCTCCTCTTTCTATCCTCTGTGCCACTTAAACTACTCTCTCCCTACTTTCTATTACTTCTACTAGTACTTTCACTACCAGCATTACCACCGCTTCTTTGTCTTCCTCACTGCATCCCGTCCCTGTCCTACTCGCTTGTAAACACTGCCTTCCTCACTCTTGTGTTAGTGTGACTTGTAAATGGTCCAAATCGGACCGAAACGTCTTCGTGAGCTTCTCTCTCCTCTTAGATGTCCTGTAGTGCACTCAGCTCACACATGAGGTTCAGGGGTCGATCCCCGGCACAGCTGAAAAAAAAAAGGACGTGTTTCCATACGACACCTGCTGTCCCTGTTCACCCATCAGTAAAATAGGTACCTGAGTGTTAGTCGACTAGTGTGGGTCGCAACCTGGGGACAAAATTAACCTAATTTACCCGAAATGCTCTGCATAACAAGCGGCTTTCTGTATAGTAGTATGTCACTGGTGTCAGTTATGGTCCCAGTAAACTGGGACCTACACATAAAACAACATTAAGTTGGTTTAAACCAGGATAACCCAGTAAAATCTAACACTGTGACTTATTTAAGTCAGGATAACCCAGTAAAATCTAACACTGTGACTTATTTAAGTCAGGATAACCCAGTAAAATCTAACACTGTGACTTATTTAAGTCAGGATAACCCAGTAAAATCTAACACTGTGACTTATTTAAGTCAGGATAACCCAGTAAAATCAAACACTGTGGCTTATTTAAGTCAGGATAACCCAGTAAAGTCAAACACTGTGACTTATTTAAGTCAGGATAACCCAGTAAAGTCAAACACTGTGACTTATTTAAGCCAGGATAACCCAGTAAAGTGACTTATTTAAGCCAGGATAAAC
This sequence comes from Cherax quadricarinatus, assembly GCF_038502225.1. Taxonomy (NCBI): domain Eukaryota; kingdom Metazoa; phylum Arthropoda; class Malacostraca; order Decapoda; family Parastacidae; genus Cherax; species Cherax quadricarinatus. The sequence continues at coordinate 20,731,991 of NC_091334.1, read as the reverse complement.
GTTCTCCAGATATTCCAGAGAAATCAGTTTGATTAATAAAACTGTCAGCTGATTAGTACACGACGTAACATCAAGTGATTGTTTACCTTGAGCAAGAAAAACACGTCAACACTACAAGTTTGAAGCCTACCAGAAGATGCATTTTCCAGTTATTGCCCAGAATCCAACAAAATTTGTGTCTACACAACCTAAACCCATCAAACCTACCATCCATTTCCTACAATTTATCAACCATTGAAGACTAGCCAGCTATCCCAGCCATCCCAGCTATCCCAGCCATCCCAGCCATCCCAGCCATCCTAGCCATCCCAGCCTTCCCAGCCATCCCAGCCATCCCAGCTATCCCAGCCATCCCAGCCATCCCAGTCATCCCAGCTATTCCAGCTATCTCAGCCATCCCAGGATGCTGGGATAATGGCTGCCACAACTTAGGTCACAGACAACCCGCACATTCCTATTGTTCCTAGTAAGTCAGTCAGTAAATAAGTAGGTCAGTAAGTCAGTCAGTAAATAAGTAGGTCAGTAAGTCAGTAAATAAGTAGGTCAGTAAGTCAGTAAATAAGTAGGTCAGTAAGTCAGTAAATAAGTAGGTCAGTAAGTCAGTAAATAAGTAGGTCAGTAAGTCAGTAAGTCAGTAAATAAGTAGGTCAGTAAGTCAGTAGGTCAGTAAGTCAGTAAATAAGTAGGTCAGTAAGTCAGTCAGTAAGTAGGTCAGTAAGTCATTAGGTCAGTAAGTCAGTAGGTCAGTAAGTCATTAGGTCAGTAAGTCAGTAGGTCAGTAAGTCAGTCAGTCAGTAAGTAGGTCAGTAAGTCAGTAGGTCAGTAAGTCAGTCAGTCAGTCAGTAAGTAGGTCAGTAAGTCAGTAGGTCAGTAAGTCAGTCAGTCAGTCAGTAAGTAGGTCAGTAAGTCAGTAGGTCAGTAAGTCATTAGGTCAGTAAGTCAGTAGGTCAGTAAGTCAGTCAGTCAGTCAGTAAGTAGGTCAGTAAGTCAGTAGGTCAGTAAGTCAGTCAGTCAGTCAGTAAGTAGGTCAGTAAGTCATTAGGTCAGTAAGTCAGTAGGTCAGTAAGTCAGTCAGTAAGTAGGTCAGTAAGTCATTAGGTCAGTAAGTCAGTAGGTCAGTCAGTAATTAGGTCAGTAAGTCAGTCAGTCAGTCAGTAAATGAGTCAGAAAGTTTATTTAGATACAGGTATAATTATCTTACAGGTAATTATCTTACAGGTATAATTATCTTACAGGTAATTATCTTACAGGTATAATTATCTTACAAAAAAGTCAGAGTGACTCACTTCAGTAGGTGTACCTCGCCTTAGTTACCGCACACCAGCCTTCAAAATTTGAAGCCGAGCGTAAGAAGCGTTCTCGTGTTATCAACGAAATTAAAAAAAAATGGTTGTGCGATCCATTTAAATGTCCACTTGAGAGACATTTAATAATGGGACTTGTTATGTTCCAGACATAAATGCAACAACGCTGACATCAATTGTATCAAGGAGCACAAAATGTATTTGATACAATTTCCTACAGGATTGATGTCGTCCCTCAGCGCTGTTGAACCTTTACGGGTTTATCGTTCTCCTTGTGATGAACTTAAAGCTAGTAATTTAGTGATTATTTTGGAAATGTACAATGTATGGTGTGTGTGTGTGTGTGTGTGTGTGTGTGTGTGTGTGTGTGTGTGTGTGTGTGTGTGTGTGTGTGATCCTTGTTGGGTTTTATATTTCACGTCAGGCCGCCCTTATATATTTCGCGCCATGCTAGTGCTGCCATCTCACTGCCATGCTAGTGCTGCCATCTCACTGTCATGCTAGTGCTGCCATCTCACTGTCATGCTAGTGCTGCCATCTCACTGTCATGCTAGTGCTGTCATCTCACTGTCATGCTAGTGCTGTCATCTCACTGTCATGCTAGTGTTGTCATCTCACTGCCATGCTAGTGCTGTCATCTCACTGTCATGCTAGTGCTGTCATCTCACTGTTATGCTAGTGTTGTCATCTCACTGCCATGCTAGTGCTGCCATCTCACTGTCATGCTAGTGCTGCCATCTCACTGTCATGTTAGTGTTGCCATCTCACTGTCATGCTAGTGCTGTCATCTCACTGTCATGCTAGTGTTGCCATCTCACTGTCATGCTAGTGCTGTCATCTCACTGTCATGCTAGTGTTGCCATCTCACTGTCATCCTAGTGCTGCCATCTCACTGTCATGCTAGTGCTGTCATCTCACTGTCATGCTAGTGTTGCCATCTCACTGTCATGCTAGTGCTGTCATCTCACTGTCATGCTAGTGTTGCCATCTCACTGTCATGCTAGTGCTGCCATCTCACTGTCATGCTAGTGTTGCCATCTCACTGTCATGCTAGTGCTGTCATCTCACTGTCATGCTAGTGTTGCCATCTCACTGTCATGCTAGTGCTGCCATCTCACTGTCATGCTAGTGTTGCCATCTCACTGTCATGCTAGTGCTGTCATCTCACTGTCATGCTAGTGCTGCCATCTCACTGTCATGCTAGTGTTGCCATCTCACTGCCATGCTAGTGTTGCCATCTCACTGTCATGCTAGTGTTGCCATCTCACTGTCATGCTAGTGTTGCCATCTCACTGTCATGCTAGTGCTGCCATCTCACTGTCATGCTAGTGTTGCCATCTCACTGTCATGCTAGTGCTGTCATCTCACTGTCATGCTAGTGTTGCCATCTCACTGCCATGCTACTGCTGCCATCTCACTGCCATGCTAGTGCTGCCATCTCACTGCCATGTTAGTGCTGCCATCTCACTGTCATGCTAGTGCTGCCATCTCACTGCCATGCTAGTGCTGCCATCTCACTGCCATGCTAGTGCTGCCATCTCACTGTCATGCTAGTGCTGTCATCTCACTGCCATGCTAGTGCTGCCATCTCACTGTCATGCTAGTGCTGCCATCTCACTGCCATGCTAGTGCTGCCATCTCACTGTCATGCTAGTGCTGTCATCTCACTGCCATGCTAGTGCTGCCATCTCACTGCCATGCTAGTGCTGCCATCTCACTGTCATGCTAGTGCTGCCATCTCACTGCCATGCTAGTGCTGCCATCTCACTGTCATGCTAGTGCTGCCATCTCACTGCCATGCTAGTGCTGCCATCTCACTGTCATGCTAGTGCTGCCATCTCACTGCCATGCTAGTGCTGCCATCTCACTGCCATGCTAGTGCTGCCATCTCACTGTCATGCTAGTGCTGCCATCTCACTGTCATGCTAGTGCTGCCATCTCACTGCCATGCTAGTGCTGCCATCTCACTGTCATGCTAGTGCTGCCATCTCACAGACCTAAGGTAGGCTGAGGCCTACCTTCGGTCCGTGAGATGCTACCTTGCTCCCACTTAGCTAGCAGACAGCCTAGAGTCAAGAAGTGCCTCCTCTCTCTCTCTCTCTCTCTCTCTCTCTCTCTCTCTCTCTCTCTCTCTCTCTCTCTCTCTCTCTCTCTCTCTCTCTCTCTCTCTCTCTCTCCCTGTCCCTCGCCAGGAGGTACACCGCCTGTATAAGAACACCAGTGAACCTACCAGGTCACCTCCGAAGAGTATTATTCACCGCTACCAGAGATATAACCATTTTGATTGATATAAAAGGTGGCAAGCGGTGTTTTGCATCAGTTGTATTTTGCCCAGAGAGGAAAGATGATAACACTGCCTATTTCATCCTCTTGTACAAGCAGCCTCCATCTCTCAACAAGTTATCCTGATGTCGTGTCTGCAACTCACCACCCAGACACACGTACAGCCAGGATTCAGGCCTAAATTGGGAAATCTTAGCGGCGTCACCTGAGTCCCACAGTATCTCATACTCTTTCAGTCACTTGCATATTGAAGTAGCAGCAGCAGTAACAGTAGCAATAGAAGCAGCAGCAGAAGCAGCTGTAGCCGCAGCAGAAGCAGCTGTAGCCGCAGCATCAGTAGCAGCTGTAGCAGTAGTAGCAGTGACAACAGAAGACAGACAGGCAAGGTAAGGGTAGACTGGGTTTATCAACGGGTTTAACCTGCAGAGCAGAGCAGTTATCCTTGACTGAGGTGGGCCGGTGGCAGTACCACAAGATGATGCTGGGACACTGGACCATCCCACGAGCCCAGGGCTTCCTTTATCTCACTCAGCCCAGAAATGTATCAGTTAAACCCAGCAGCCTCTTCGTCAATGATCCCAGAAAGGTATCCCGGTATCTGATAATCCCAGCCTCCTCTACCTCAGTAAACTCAACAGAGTGCAGAGTGCTCATGCAATTATTAAGCAAGATATACAAAATGTATATATATATATATGTGTGTGTGTGTGTGTGTGTGTGTGTGTGTGTGTGTGTGTGTGTGTGTGTGTGTGTGTGTGTGTGTGTGTGTGTGTGTGTGTGTGTGTTTGTTACCATTTTGTCCTAGGCACATGTCGATTAGACACTAGGCCTGTTGTATATGCGTGCGTGTGTGTGTGTGTGTGTGTGTGTGTGTGTGTGTGTGTGTGTGTGTGTGTGTGTGTGTGTGTGTGTGTGTGTGTGTGTGTGTGTGTGTGCGCGCGCACGTGTGTGCGCGCGCACGTGTGTGCGTGTGTGTTTGGGCATGCGTGCTTGGGCATGCCTGTGCGTGCATGCGTGCGCGCGCTCTTCACCCAATTTTTGCGTCTCAAAATTTTGTACGTTATCACATCACCCCTGTTCTTCTGTTTTCTAATGCCATCAGTTTTAGCTCCTAAGTTTCTCCTCGTAGTTCATACCCCTTAGTTCGTGGACTAGTGTCGTTGCCATCCTCCGCAGTTTTTCCACATTCTTGAGATGGAAAGCTCCGTTTCTCAAGGCACGATACTCACCCCACTTCTGTCTCTCATTTTTATATCGGACATTGACAAGGACACACATCATAGTACCATAACATCCTTTGCTGATGACACTAGAATCTCTGTGAGAGTGACATCCGTCGAAGACGCAGCGAAACTTCAGGCAGCTATAAATCAAGTCTTCCAGTGGGTCTCAGACAACAGTATGATGCTTAACGAGGACTCGCTTCAGTTGCTCCGCAGTGGAAGAATGGAAGAGATAAGGATTCCAGTGGAGTACATATCCGAAACTTAGTAATGATGTCAGAAGATCTCACTTTCAAGGATCACAAAAATGTCAGTACTACCGCAAGGAAATTGATAGGTTTGATAATCAGACCGTTCAAGAAAAGAGACTGAGCTAGGGATAATACTCTGTGTGTCTGTGTGTGTCTGTGTGTGTGTTCATCTATTTGTACTTGCAGGGGTCGATCTATAACTCCTCTGTGTGTGTGTACTCACCTATTTAAGGTTGCAGGGGTTGAGACACAGCTCCTGGCGGGGCCAGGAGCTGTAGACTTACCTAGTTTCACATCGTCTGTGAACAGGAACACCTCTAAATCTATTCCTTCTGTCATGTCATTCACATATACCAGAAACAGTACCGGCCCTACGACTGACCCTTGTGGAGTGCCTTTCTTGTTATTCCTGCCTGCTCCTCTAGCTTTTACACTAATCCTTTGCGTGGAACTGTGTCGAAAGTCTTCTTACAGTCCAAGAAAATACAGACTACCCATCCCTCTCCCTCCTGCCTTACTTCTGTCACCCTGTCGTAAAATTCCAGTAGGTTTGCGACACAGAATTGCCTCTCCCTAAAACTGTGCTGGTTATCGTGTAAAGGTTCATTCCTTTCTAGGTGCTCCACCATTCTTTTCCTGATAAGCTTCTCCATTATTTTGCATACTATACATATCAGTAACACTGGTCCATAGTTTAAATGTTGTCTGCTTGTCTCCTTTCTTGACGATTTGGACTACATTTGCTGTCTTCCCCACTTCAGGTAGTTTATTGCAATCGTGTCATTACGATTTCTTGAGTCATTCAGGTAGTTGCCCAGTTTCGCAGCGCCTTTGCTCCGTCTCTCAGTACCCACGGAGAGATGTTGTCCGGTCCCACTGCCTTTGATGTATCTAGTTCGCTTAGCAGCCTCTTTACTTCCTCGGTTGTGTGCAGTGTATCCAATTACCTGGTCCTTGATTGTTCTTTTCTTCCTAATATGGCTGTATAACAACTTTGGGTCAGATTTGGCTTCTAATGCTGTTCCATTCTCGTATTGCCGCTAGGCCTCTCGCCTTATCTAAACCTAATCATTTCTGGCACTTCGGCTCAACTCCTTGTTTTGCTGGATCCTTTGTCTTCCATATTTTTTCCATTCTCTAGTGTACTTAATTTTCGCCTCTTTACCTTTGGGTGCACCAAGGGCTTGTTCTGGTCTTCTCATTGATTCTGTTTCCTTTAGGTATGAACCTCTCCTCAGCCCCTTTGCGTTTTGTGGTCATGTATTCCATCATTTCATTCACTGTTGTTCTCACCAGTTCTCTTTCCCACTGTACCTCATGCAGGACATTCCTCATACCTGTGTAGTCCCCCTAGTTTGGCTTCTATCCTACTCATGTTATTTCACTCTACTTTTAGCTCTACAATATATTCGAAGCTCAGGACCATGTGATCACTAGCTCCAAGGGGCCTTATATATGTGACGTCCCCAGTGTCTGAACTGCTCAAGGTGAATATAAAGTCCAGCCTTGCTGGGTCATCCTCTTCTCTCTCTCTCTCTCTCTCTCTCTCTCTCTCTCTCTCTCTCTCTCTCTCTCTCTCTCTCTCTCTCTCTCTCTCTCTCTCTCTCTCTCTGTTAGTGTCCTAACATATTGATGCATAAGGTTTTCCAGTACCTCCATGTTTGTGGTCCCCTGTGTGGCTCAAGGTTTTCCCAGTCAATTTCCTTGTGATTGAAATAACCCACAACTAGTAACTTTGGCCTGACCATATTGGCCCTTCTGGCAACCTTAGTGTATCAACCATTGTTCTGCTGTTCTCGTCGTACTCTTGTCTTCACCTCCTGCTATTCAGTGGCAGGTTGTACATCACTGCGATCACCACCTTGGGACACCCCTTCCTTCCTGAAGTGTTCCTACTATGTAGTCATTTGTTTCTCTTCTGTCCACTCCTTCCAACTCCTTAAAGCTCTACTAGTTTTTGATGAGCAATGCAACTCCTCCTTCCCCTCTGTTCCTTTCATCTTTCCTCATGATCTGATAACCAATTGAGAAGATCGCATTTGTTATCATTCCCGGAAGCTTCGTTTCTGTGAGTGCTATGTTTGGGGATGCCCCATGATTCTTTCGTGCCACTCCTAACACTTATTCGTTATTCTGTCTTCATTGGTGTACTATACCTTCAGCTCTTTTTGCAAGATTGTATTCTGGGGGGTTGTTGGGATGGGGAGATGGGGGGGCTGGCATGACACTATGGGAGGCTGCTTTGTAAATGGGGGTTTGTTCTGAAAGGGGTGTGTCAGTGCGGAGTGTGGTTTGATTTGGGCTAATTTGTTTTGGGTGGATGTGTTTGCTGGTCCTCTGACTCTGGGTGCCCCTGCCTCTGTGTGTGTGTGTGTGTGTGTGTGTGTGTGTGCCAGCTGTTGCATATTCTCTGGTACTCCTGGTATGCCTGAGTTACACTCGTGGAGAACGACAGCGTCACCAGCACCGGTCCAACTGGTGCTTGAGGTTCTGGACGATGTCTCAGAGTCATGGAAAAATGTCACCGACTACAATTATCCTTATTAAACTGACAAAAAAAAGAAAGCTAGAGTCGGAAGACAAACTTCTGTATTCCTGGCCAACATCATCATTAAATACCCGGGTTAAGCTGCTTGCGTACCCAAAGTTTCTCAGCTTCATCTGGGCATCTCATTTTGATTTAAGCCGTCTCACAGGGCAATAACTGTCTCATCAAACCCCGGCTCTGACGTGTACAGTTATTATTATTATTTATTATTATCATCATCATGAGGGAGGGCCAAACCCATAGGGATTATATAGCTTCTGTGTGTGGGGGGGAATGGAAGGCACTCAGCCTCAATTCAAGGAACTGAAGCACAACTCCAATTCCATAGAACAAGAGCCCCTCACCAGCATGAAGGTAGCTCCCTTGAGGGTGACGTGTAGAATAAGACAGGAGAGAGGTATCTCGCGTGATGCTCTCCTTGGTAAATGTAAGTCTTCCTCTAACCTTATAAAATATCACATCTGTCAGGTTAGGCTCACAGTGCGGTGTATCTGATATAATTCTCTCGCTGTGTGATCCGAGGAAGGTATCCCCGTACTGCATATTCCCAGTCTACTGTACCGCGCAATGCACGCGACTGGAATAGTGCAGAGTGAGGCATAAGCTGATAATGTAGTTAAATATTAGCGTTGAAGATCAGAAGGGAATTAGAAAAGAAATTCACAAGTCATCACACGGAAACTGATATCCAAATTTCAACAAAAACTGTAAATTAGGACATACAGTATACGGTCAAAATTTAATTCAAACCTTTCATGAGACCAGGATCCTAAACTACACAAGCACAATAAGCTGGAAGCCTCTCAGAAGTTACATTGTCACGTCATGTGGATGGAAGACACAGTTAACCAGATGCAACACTTACAAACTATTACAGAAAAAGCAGTATTTCAGCTTTTCCAATTTCTTCTCAAAAAATGTGAGCTGGGACTTACACAAGCTAAAATCAATCCAAACTTTCCTCCAAGATTAACTAGCTTTTACTAAAGTAAGTTTTTTGTCAGGCAGGTGCACATAACATACAAGTGTTTGATAATGGTGTTGAGGATACACATGTTATAAACACATATATGAACATTAATTTGATTTAGCTACAGTAATGGTGAAAATCTGAAGCCGATCAGACGAGTCATTTTCCAATTATGGCGCTGATTACAACGATTCCAAGTTTGTTTTTTTCTACTGTTTTATTACATCAACGAAATTTGCCTGCAAGCAGACACAACTTAAAAGTCACTCATTAAATACTGCATCAGCCATTAAATACTGAAGTTGTTCAGAAGACCTAAACTGAAATTTATTTAACGTGATTTAAAGGGAATTAAAATTTCGCTCCAATACATTTCGACTTCAGTCTCCACCGTCGTATCTTTTGTCAACTTTTGTGAATGTTCGAAGCTCCGTTATTGAGGATTTTGGAAGTTATCCCAGCCGTTCCAGGTTGCTGGGAATGTGTTCCATAACTGGTCATAGGTCGCCTGAACATGCCAATTGTTCCAAGAATTTAGTCGTTCTTACCGTACACAAGTGTTGAAAAATTAAATCTGATTGTACAAGACATTCTCAATATAAACTCGAAGTTTGAGGAAGAATTAAAAATAAAGGAAAACAATTGGGACATCCTGTTAAAGGTATCCTCCAGGGATACCTAAGTATCACTGTACACTAACAATCAAGAGTAATTTAATACCCTAGGAAGAAATTGAAGGAAACTTTATCAGTGAAATTACACTGTGAGGTACACACTTCACGTATACATATATTAGGAGATATACACCTCTCAGTGATACTGAGATACTTCTCAAGTCTGTGTACACCGGCACGTCTCGGTGTATATATACACTGACTGAGGGTTACGTTGAAGAGCATCTATACTAAAATACACAATTCTCAATGTCTACACGCTAGTTGTATTCCTGACATGTTGACACATAATGTTGTACATCACCTCCATCATCATAGCCCTACACATTGCTGAGCCCACCCATGTAAATCCCATTTATCTCGGTCTACTTCTCTGGGTTAAAATCCCCCCATGACAAGTAGCTTTGCATTGGACATTTGGACTCTCTTCGGCATTCCTATTATAGTCTCCACCATCACTTGTTTCTAGCACTATTGTCTCCTGTTGTTTACTGGTGAGCTGCATGGCCCCTTACATCACCATCATGGGTCTCCCAGCTTCTCTCTCATATGTGCAAGTTATTTGTGTATTGTTCCAGTCATGGTATTGTACGTTTTTGTTCTTCATCTTTCTGTTTATTGAATCTCATTTCCTCAAAACTCCACTGACTTTTTTTAATATTAACTATGCTACTCCTCTCCTTCCCTAATTCCTTCTACCCTTCCCATTTTCATCTATGTGAGTTTCGTCTCTTTGAGTGCTATAAAGTCTGGGATTGCCTCGGCTATTCGTTCTTTCCATTTCTCACCTTTATTTGTTATTCCATCTACATTGGTATACCACCCTTTCAGTTTCATTTTTTTCTTGTTGTGTTCTGGTTCTCGCCTACTCTTGCCCATAGGTTAAAGAGAAGGCAAAGTAGAGGGAGGCGGGGGTTGGAGATTTGGTGTGAGGAGTGTTTGTGGGTGAAACAAGCTTTTATGCCACAAGACGGGCAGAAAGCAGCAACTTCACTCTGGCTGTACCCTTCTCCAGAACATCACTCCATCTGAGATCGTATATACCCAGGATGACTCGAGTATGGAACACATTCGTACAGCATAATGATGTCAATGAGATAAAGTCAGTTGATCAAATGAAAATGCTGGCCCACAGATGGCTCCAACTTCATCCTGTTCCCTACTTGTATGTCTCATAACAATAAAAATGCTTTCAAATGAGCTGATGTAGGTAACAGCTCTTAGCTTGCCAATAAGGTTAGGAATCCTTAACCTGTAAATAGCTTGTCAATAACGCTATGGATCCTTAACCTTGTCAAACCCTGTGTAAAAAAAAAAAAAAAGGTTATCGGAGTTAAAATGGTCAGGATTGTGGATGTGAGTACAGAAGGGATGTAGGGAGTAGTAGATGGTTAGGTATCCCTGTTCTGCACCCAGGGATACTCTCTGTCTCTCTTTCATCCCTTATGTCGTTCACGTACAAAAGAAATAGTACTGGTCTTAGTGCTGACCCTTGTGGAACCCCTCTCGTCTCTCTGGAACCCCACTCGTCTCTCTCATGAACCCTCACTCGTCTCTCTCTGGATCCCCACTCGTCTCTCTCATGAACCCTCACTCGTCTCTCTCTGGAACCCCACTTGTCTCTCTGTAGCCTCACTCGTCTCTCTCTGGAACCCCACTCGTCTAACATACCCATCCGGACGCCTCATCCCAGACATTCACGTCTTGTGACCTTCCAGTAAAGTATTGTTCCTTGCTTCCCTCGATTGTATCCCAGTCTCTGGTACAGTACTACGTAAATTGACTTTACGATCCAAAATATGCAGTCCACCTGTCCCTCTCTCTCCCTCCTCTCTCTTTCGCTCCTTTCTAGGTGCTGCGCAACCTTGTTACTATGCGTGTAAACGATACTTGTCTGTTTGAATGTGTGTGTTAGCACTCATGGTGAAAAAGAGACTGAGATGTTTCGCCCATGGACAGGCTTCTGCAGTCAATACACGCGTGGACAGTACAACAACCAACTTTATACAAGAGTAGTGACGCGCCTGTGAGGTCACTGTGTGAGGTGAACTACAAGAGGAGAACACTGCACGAGACGTTTACCAAACCTTCTGATGACCTGTTTAAGGGGCTACAGGTCTGTTTAAGTAAGGGGATACAGGTCTGTTTAATAAAGGGCTACAGGTCTGTTTAAGTAAGGGGCTACAGGTCTACTTAAGGGGCTACAGGTCTGTTTAAGTAAGGGGCTACATGTTTGGCTAACCTGAAAGCTCCTTGATTCTGCGGGATTGTATTTTGTGTTCGTATGAGCGCAGCTTCCAGGCAGCTGCTGCTGCGTCATGTTTTGTCCATTTCTTTTAATGGCCAGTTGAGCGTCCATCCAAGACAACAGACTGGGGATGCAGTCTGGTTCCGATATATCACGCAGCAGTTATTTACGTCGTGATTCCTACAGCCACGTTAGTGTTCTTTCAGCTTGATCTGTACACTACGAGAGGTCCCTCTCGGGTATCTCTGGTCTCACTGATAAGTGAGAGACACTTATGCAACACTTGGGTATCTTTATCCTGGAAACGTTTCGCCAGAAGCCAGTGGCTGGCGAAACGTTTAGAGGGCACAGATACCCTCTGAGTTTCGCTCAGACCTCTACAACACAATTGTCATCAAAGATTTGTTAAGTTATACCATGAATTAAGGAAAGATCCTGGACTTCACCTTAAGAAACAAAGCGAATGTGGTAGTAATTATGGACAAAGTAGATTATAGTGGAAAAATGAACATGTTATTAGAAGACAGGAGAACTTATGTGCCTCTTAAGAGTGTTGCATTCTTCCGTCGGACATTGAGGACCGCTTGCACCCCGCCCAAACAAGGTGCACTCACTGTCATGCCTTTACTCGGCTCACACATTTAGGTCTGTGGTTCGACCCCGGGTATAGGTGGAAACTTTGGGACGTGTTTCCTTAAGACACCTGCTGTCCCTGTTCACCTAGCAGTAAATAGGTACCTGGGTGTTAGCCGATTGGTGTGGGTCGCATCCTGGGGGACAAAATTAACCTAAGTTGCCCGAAATTCTCTGCTTAACAAGGGGCTTTCTGTATAATATGTCATTGATGTCAGCTATGACCTGTATAAGTTGTATCGTGTAGATTATTATTATTATTATTATTATTATTATTATTATTATTATTATTATTATTATTATTATTATTATTATTATCATCATCATCATCAGGATCTGCGTCCCTCAATATCTGAAGTGAAAGTGCAACATCCTCAGTTATGTGGGCTCTGCTATTTCTTACACGCGTCACCCCGGACTGCAGGGATCATGCATAAAGTTGCTTGTTTTACTTCCCTATGTATTAACTGAAGAAGTCTGTCCACGGGTGAAACGTCTCAGTGAATTCCCCTGCAAGTGTCTCTTCTTCAGCATTTGTCAGCTTTGTACCATTTTATGAATAAATGGTTTAGAAAAATCGACAAGTTGATAAATGAGACACTTGCAGAGAAAGGAGGACTTGGAGGTAATCAGCCGCTCATCGTGGCGTTGATGTGTTCAAGTCCAGTTGACTCCAGGTTGAGAGATTGATTACCTCAGACTCCTCCTTATCTTCCATCTTTCTCTACATTGGACTGAAAAACCCACTGGCTGGTAAAAAATCCCTAAATATTGCACTAGTACGTTATTTATCAGTTTGTGTCATATGTCTCCAGTAAGTAATCAACCCCCAAATGTTCTTGATTTCTCTCAATTTTGGTAATAGTTTGGTTGAAAGCCTTTGTACCTTTTGAGTTTGTGCATGTGTTTGTCCAGGCGTGGGTTCCATGCTTGTGCATGTGTTTGTCCAGGCGTGGGTTCCATGCTTGTGCATGTGTTTGTCCAGGCGTGGGTTCCATGCTTGTGCATGTGTTTGTCCAGGCGTGGGTTCCATGCTTGTGCATGTGTTTGTCCAGGCGTGGGTTCCATGCTTGTGCATGTGTTTGTCCAGGCGTGGGTTCCATGCTTGTGCATGTGTTTGACCAGCTGAGGTAAGTCACCAATAAGTGAACCTACCTGAGGTAAGTCAGTAATAAGTGAACCTACCTGAGGTAAGTCAATAATAAGTAAACCTACCTGAGGTAAGTCAATAATAAGTAAACCTAGCTGAGGTAAGTCAACAATAAGTGAACCTAGCTGAGGTAAGTCAACAATAAGTGAACCTAGCTGAGGTAAGTCAGTAATAAGTGAACCTACCTGAGGTAAGTCAGTAATAAGTGAACCTAGCTGAGGTAAGTCAATAATAAGTAAACCTACCTGAGGTAAGTCAATAATAAGTAAACCTAGCTGAGGTAAGTCAATAATAAGTAAACCTACCTAAGGTAAGTCAATAATAAGTAAACCTAGCTGAGGTAAGTCAACAATAAGTGAACCTACCTGAGGTAAGTCAGTAATAAGTGAACCTAGCTGAGGCAAGTCAGTAATAAGAGAACCTAGCTGAGGTAAGTCAGTAATAAGTGAACCTAGCTGAGGTAAGTCAGTAATAAGTGAACCTAGCTGAGGTAAGTCAGTAATAAGTGAACCTAGCTGAGGTAAGTCAGTAATAAGTGAACCTAGCTGAGGTAAGTCAGTAATAAGTGAACCTAGCTGAGGTAAGTCAACAATAAGTGAACCTACCTGAGGCAAGTCAGTAATAAGAGAACCTAGCTGAGGTAAGTCAGCAATAAGTGAACCTAGCTGAGGCAAGTCAGTAATAAGAGAACCTAGCTGAGGTAAGTCAACAATAAGTGAACCTAGCTGAGGCAAGTCAGTAATAAGAGAACCTAGCTGAGGTAAGTCAACAATAAGTGAACCTAGCTGAGGCAAGTCAGTAATAAGAGAACCTAGCTGAGGTAAGTCAGCAATAAGTGAACCTAGCTGAGGCAAGTCAGTAATAAGTGAACCTAGCTGAGGTAAGTCAACAATAAGTGAACCTAGCTGAGGCAAGTCAACAATAAGTGAACCTAGCTGAGGTAAGTCAGTAATAAGTGAACCTAGCTGAGGTAAGTCAGTAATAAGTGAACCTAGCTGAGGTAAGTCAACAATAAGTGAACCTAGCTGAGGCAAGTCAGTAATAAGAGAACCTAGCTGAGGTAAGTCAGCAATAAGTGAACCTAGCTAAGTCAACAATAAGAGAACCTAGCTGAGGTAAGTCAGTAATAAGTGAACCTAGCTGAGGCAAGTCAGTAATAAGAGAACCTAGCTGAGGTAAGTCAGCAATAAGTGAACCTAGCTAAGTCAACAATAAGAGAACCTAGCTGAGGTAAGTAAGTAATAAGTGAACCTAGCTGAGGTAAATAAGTAATAAGTGAACCTAGCTGAGGTAAGTCAGTAATAAGTGAACCTACCTGAGGTAAGTCAACAATAAGTGAACCTACCTGAGGTAAGTCAACAATAAGTGAACCTACCTGAGGTAAGTCAACAATAAGTGAACCTACCTGAGGTAAGTCAACAATAAGTGAACCTTCCTGAGGTAAGTCAACAATAAGTGAACCTACCTGAGGTAAGTCAACAATAAGTGAACCTTCCTGAGGTAAGTCAACAATAAGTGAACCTTCCTGAGGTAAGTCAACAATAAGTGAACCTTCCTGAGGTAAGTCAACAATAAGTGAACCTTCCTGAGGTAAGTCAACAATAAGTGAACCTTCCTGAGGTAAGTCAACAATAAGTGAACCTTCCTGAGGTAAGTCAACAATAAGTGAACCTTCCTGAGGTAAGTCAACAATACGTGAACCTTCCTGAGGTAAGTCAGCAATAAGTGAACCAAACACAAATGTTCCTCGACTACAAACTGACCTCAGCTGGCACTTGTACTCTTGACAAACAGAACTTGCACTACTGTCATTTAAGAGACGAACGGTTTGTCATAAACTGGAGGATAAAGAAAGG
Source organism: Cherax quadricarinatus (assembly GCF_038502225.1). Taxonomy (NCBI): domain Eukaryota; kingdom Metazoa; phylum Arthropoda; class Malacostraca; order Decapoda; family Parastacidae; genus Cherax; species Cherax quadricarinatus. Next base: position 20,716,851 of record NC_091334.1, on the reverse strand, counting down.
AAAATGGAAAAAGACTGGAAAGTATTTTAGGGCATATTGACTGGTAGTGATTGACTGGTTGATCACCACTACCTGACGTAGGTCCAGTCAGAGCAAGTGGGTAGTAACCCACACCTACACGTGTGGGTAGACACCAGTTTTATCACCTCGACGTGACAGACTAAGCCCTCGTTTTTAGCCCAGGTCCCCCCTGCCCTTACCCGTGTCCCTGTTTTGCCCCTATACCCTGTCCTTGTCTCAGCACACCACTGAGAGAGAAAGAAAATCACAACTACCCGCCCACCTGATTTTCCTGAAGCTATAACCACAACGTAATTTCCTTGGTAATACAACAATAAATCTCTGGTGGCTTCCCTTCCCTTCCCACTTCTAACACGTCAACAATCTTCTTGAACTACACTCCCAAGAATCGTCATACATCTGTGTTTTACTTATGTAAAGTGGGTATCATCGCCGTTAATGAGGTTCTGGAGTGGATACAGTATTAATGTCACCGAGAAAAAGGTGTTTCTATTCAGATTAACTCAAACGTGTTTTGTCGTATATTTTATTTCGCTGATAGCGTGACATGAGCGCAGTTTGGTTGTGACCGCACCCACATTAAGTTAACTGCCTTCTCAGGTCTCCTACACCTGCACTCAAAACAACACGTTTTTTGTGCTAACACCGTGTTGGTGTACTGACTGACTCGTGCACTGTGTGTGTGTGTATGTGTGTATGTGTGTTGTGTGTGTTTGTGTGTGTGTGTGTGTGTGTGTGTGTGTGTGTGTGTGTGTGTGTGTGTGTGTGTGTGTGTGTGTGTGTGTGTGTGTGTGTATGTGTGTTGTGTGTTGTGTGTTGTGTGTTGTGTGTGTGTGGGGGGGGGTTCTGCATAAATATACTGGTGATGTAATCAAATTTCTTACAGTCCTTTTTAATTTTTATCAACTTTTGGCAGCTGCTGTACCAGAATAAATAAACGTGTGTATGTATGTATGTATGTATGTATGTATGTATGTATATATATATATATATATATATATATATATATATATATATATATATATATATATATATATATATATATATATATATATATATAATGTGTATATGTATTTAAATAGGTGAGTGGACTTAGATGAGTACATGTAGAAGACATGTTGGTGTGCACGTTGCGTGGGACGCCGTGCGACGCCAGACACGACGTAAGTAAAGTTGAGATATATTCAACATTAGTCATATTTGTGGAGTGTTGTGAGCAGTGAAGGTGGTGGATGTAGTGAGCAGCTCACAATAACAACGCTGCCAACACACACACAGGGAGAGCCACAGTAACACTCACCAATTTCCATGATAGTTGTGGGGTGGTGGACGCCAGTGACGTGCGGTGACGGTGGAGCGAGCACACACAACCTCCAGGTGTCCGTCCCCAGCCAATACTGAATGTGAACTGAGCTGCTAGCCAGTTACCCCCCTTTCCCTCCCCTCACCCTTCCCTCTTCCCCCTCCCTCTATCTCTCCCCTCCCCCTCCACTACCCTGTTGCTGCCTCCTCCTCCTCCTTCCCTCTTACACCACCCGATTATTTCCTCTTCCACCACTGTTGCTACCACTGCCCACTCCTTTCTCTCTCTCTCTCTCTCTCTCTCTCTCTCTCTCTCTCTCTCTCTCTCTCTCTCTCTCTCTCTCTCTCTCTCTCTCTCTCTCTCTCTCTCTCTCTCTCTCTCTCTCCCTCCCTCCCTCCCCTACCCTAAGTTTCCCCTCCCTCCACCACCGGTGCCTCCCCCCTCCCCCCTCATACTTCCCCTCACTCATTACATTTTCTACAGTATTATTTTCCTTCCTCCTATTTCTCCCACTCTCATTTCCTTTCTTCCTTCTTCCCTTTCCTTCTTTCCTTACTTCCTTTCCTCAGTTCTTTCTTCCCTCCTTCCTTCTTTATAACCTGCTTTCTCCTTCATTCCTTCTTTCCTCCATCTTTCTTCCTTTAATCAATATCTTCCTTTAATATATATTTTTCATATTTTGACTTTCATCTCTCCTAGTTCATCTCTCCTAGTTCATCTCTCCTAGTTCATCTCTCCTAGTTCATCTCTCCTAGTTCATCTCTCCTAGTTCATCTCTCCTAGTTCATCTCTCCTAGTTCATCTCTCCTAGTTCATCTCTCCTAGTTCATCTCTCCTAGTTCATCTCTCCTAGTTCTTCTCTCCTAGTTCATCTCTCCTAGTTCATCTCTCCTAGTTCTTCTCTTCTAGTTCTTCTCTCCTAGTTCATCTCTCCTAGTTCATCTCTCCTAGTTCATCTCTCCTAGTTCATCTCTCCTAGTTCATCTCTCCTAGTTCTTCTCTCCTAGTTCATCTCTCCTAGTTCATCTCTCCTAGTTCTTCTCTTCTAGTTCTTCTCTCCTAGTTCATCTCTCCTAGTTCATCTCTCCTAGTTCATCTCTCCTAGTTCTTCTCTCCTAGTTCATCTCTCCTAGTTCATCTCTCCTAGTTCTTCTCTCCTAGTTCATCTCTCCTAGTTCATCTCTCCTAGTTCATCTCTCCTAGTTCATCTCTCCTAGTTCATCTCTCCTAGTTCATCTCTCCTAGTTCTTCTCTCCTAGTTCATCTCTCCTAGTTCTTCTCTCCTAGTTCATCTCTCCTAGTTCATCTCTCCTAGTTCATCTCTCCTAGTTCTTCTCTCCTAGTTCATCTCTCCTAGTTCTTCTCTCCCACAATAACAGTCGTCAATTTAACAATAATCATTATCAGTTGGTAAATAAATGGAGAGATGAGAACTTGGATGATCTACAACCACTACCTTCCATCGATACTTCAACTCTTGAAGATACCCACCCGCTTACTAGACCTATTACATTACTAGAGATGAGTCAGGTTATTGGCAGAATGAGAAATAGAGCCCCTGGTCTCTCTGGAATAACAATGAAACAAATAAAGTTCCTACCCAGAAATTGTAAACAGTCTTGGGTCAATATCTTTAATGCCATCTTGGCCTCAGGACATTTTCCAGTGGTTTTTAAGACTGCTAGGATGATCTTTCTTGGTAAGCCCAATAAAGACATCCACCAACCTGGGAACTATAGGCCTATATCTTTACTTGAAGTCACTGGAAAAGTTCTTGAGAAGGTCATTTCCAACAGATTGAACTACTATATGGAGTTTAATCACTTTTTTTACTGAAAAACAATTTGACTTTAGAACACATAGAGGTACCAATCATGCAATAAATGTTATTTTCGATACTGTAGCAAGTCTAAAACATCAGGGGAATCTTGCCTTAATTGCCACCAGAGATGTTCATAAAGCTTTTGATAGCTTATGGCATGATGGCCTTATATACAAACTCATTGACCTACCAGACCATAACTGGACTTTTCTCAGATTAATATATAATTTCTTAACTCAAAGAAAAATCATTTCCACCTTTCATGGCAGGTCGACAGAGCCTTTTATACCGACAGCTGGCGTCCCACAAGGTTCTTGTCTCAGTCCAATTCTGTTCAACATTTATGTGAATGACCTTCCTCAACCAGAGTTTAATGATACAATTGTGACACAGTTTGCAGATGATGTTATTCATGTCGTCTCATCAACTCCGGTAACAGGAAAATACAAGTATGAGAGAGTCATAGAAAAAATGAATATTGAACTTCGTAGAACATCTAATTGGGAAAAGAAATGGAGAATTACGACTAATCCTGACAAGGTCCTTGTTAGCACGATAGGATGTTTTGCATCAACAATTGAAGATAAAGGGGGTATCTCCATCAGAGGTACACCTGTAGCCATTAGAAACCCTAGCAAGATTTTGGGATATGAAATAGACAGGCTGCTCCACTCAACATCTCATGTAACTAAAAAGATCAACATAGCCAAAGCCTTTCTTAGCAGTCTCTTTCGATTCAATCAAGCCCCTCAACATGTCAAAAAACATCTGTATAAAATGATAATAAGACCAATACTCGAATACCCTTGTGTCCCAATGTCATTAACAACAAAGACCAACATGCTACGGTTACAAAGGGTCCAGAATAGTGCTCTTCGCTTCATTACCGATACCAGGAGGAGAGACAGAGTTAAAATGGCAGATTTACACATACAAGATATTACTGCCATAAATGTACGCCTTGACACCCTAAAAATGAAACAACTTTATACAATGCAAGAACTATACATGCCAGATAGAGAACATCCTATACAAGTGGTAAATACCACGGATTATATCATCAATACTCCTCCTCACAGGACTCAAAGAATGACTCTCCCACAGAGGGTCCGTCGTTTTATACATAAAGATGATTACCATCGACCCATGATATTGAGCAACCTCCCTGATGAAGAAGATTGGGTACCACCAGAACCCTTCTATGTATACTGAGAACATCATCGCCCCCAATTAGGGAGACATCTTATATAACAATCTAATGTAAAAATTATGCTATTTACCATGGCTGGACACCACCTGTAAGAAGCCATTGTCACGTAATTCTATAAACTGGCCAGAAAATTATTGCCTTCATTGTCGCATAAATATCCGTTGTGCAATCGCAAAAAAAAAAAAAAAAAAAAAGCAATTGCAACTTGTATAATTACTACCAATAATTCAGAGTCATGTACTTATATATCTGTTATATCTATGTGACTCTGATGGGTTAGTATTATACCCCTTAAAGAATATCTTATTATTTCACATACACTTTTTAAATTACACCAAAGTGGTTGGGCCACTTACCTTTTATATCCTACCTCTCTCCCCTCCCACCCTTTTATATCCTACCTCTCTCCCCCCTCCCATCCTTTTATATCCTACCTCTCTCCCCCCTCCCATCCTTTTATATCCTACCTCTCTCCCCCTCCCATCCTTTTATATCCTACCTCTCCCCCCTCCCACCCTTTTAAATCCTACCTCTCCCCCCCTCCCACCCTTTTATATCCTACCTCTCTCCCCCCTCCCCCCCTTTTATATCCTACCTCTCCCCCCTCCCACCCTTTTATATCCTACCTCTCCCCCCTCCCACCCGGTTATATCATACCTCTCCCCCCTCCCACCCTTTTATATCCTACCTCTCCCCCCGCCCACCCTTTTATATCCTACCTCTCTCCCCCTCCCACCCTTTTAAAATCCTACCTCTCCCCCCTCCCACCCTTTTATATCCTACCTCTCCCCCCCTCCCATCCTTTTATATCCTACCTCTCCCCCCTCCCACCCTTTTATACCCTACCTCTCCCCCCTCCCACCCTTTTATATCCTACCTCTCCCCCCTCCCACCCTCTTATATCCTACCTCTCCCCCCTCCCACCCTTTTATATCCTACCTCTCCCCCTCCCACCCTTTTATATCCTACCTCTCCCCCCTCCCACCCTTTTATATCCTACCTCTCTCCCCATCCCACCCTTTTATATCCTACCTCTCTCCCCCTCCCACCCTTTTATATCCTACCTCTCCCCCCTCCCACCCTTTTATATCCTACCTCTCCCCCCTCCCACCCTTTTATATCCTACCTCTCTCCCCCCTCCCACCCTTTTATATCCTACCTCTCCCCCCCTCCCACCCTTTTATATCCTACCTCTCCCCCCTCCCACCCTTTTATATCCTACCTCTCCCCCCCCTCCCACCCTTTTATATCCTACCTCTCCCCCCTCCCACCCTTTTATATCCTACCTCTCCCCCCTCCCACCCTTTTATATCCTACCTCTCCCCCCTCCCCCCTTTTATATCCTACCCCTCCCCCCTTTTATATCCTACCTCTCCCCCCTCCCACCCTTTTATATCCTACCTCTCTCCCCCCTCCCCCCTTTTATATCCTACCTCTCTCCCCTCCCACCCTTTTATATCCTACCTCTACCCCCTCCCACCCTTTTATATCCTACCTCTCCCCCCTCCCACCCTTTTATATCCTACCTCTCCCCCCTCCCACCCATTTATATCCTACCTCTCCCCCCCTCCCACCCTTTTATATCCTACCTCTCCCCCCCTCCCACCCTTTTATATCCTACCTCTTCCCCCCTCCCACCCTTTTATATCCTACCTCTCCCCCCCTCCCACCCTTTTATATCCTACCTCTCCCCCCCTCCCACCCTTTTATATCCTACCTCTCCCCCCCTCCCACCCTTTTATATCCTACCTCTCCCCCCCTCCCACCCTTTTATATCCTACCTCTCCCCCCTCCCACCCTTTTATATCCTACCTCTCTCCCCCCTCCCACCCTTTTATATCCTACCTCTCCCCCCCCCCTCCCTCCCTTTTCTATCCTACCTCTCCCCCCCTCCCTCCCTTTTCTATCCTACCTCTCCCCCCTCCCACCCTTTTATATCCTACCTCTCTCCCCCCTCCCACCCTTTTATATCCTACCTCTCCCCCCCCTCCCTCCCTTTTCTATCCTACCTCTCCCCCTCTCTCCCTTTTCTATCCTACCTCTCCCCCTCCCACCCTTTTATATCCTACCTCTCTCCCCCCTCCCACCCTTTTATATCCTACCTCTCCCCCCCTCCCTCCCTTTTCTATCCTACCTCTCCCCCCCTCCCTCCCTTTTCTATCCTACCTCTCCCCCCTCCCACCCTTTTATATCCTACCTCTCCCCCTCCCACCCTTTTATATCCTACCTCTCCCCCCCTCCCTCCCTTTTCCAATATTTCCATCCTTACCCATCCTTCTTCCTTACCCGGTGGCCTGGTGGTGTGGCCCGGTGGCCTGGTGGCTAAAGCTCCCGCTTCACACACGGTGGGCCCGGGTTCGATTCCCGGCGGGTGGAAACATTCCGACACGTTTCCTTACACCTGTTGTCCTGTTCACCTAGCAGCAAATAGGTACTTGGGTGTTAGTCGACTGGTGTGGGTCGCATCCTGGGGGACAAGATTAAGGACCCCAATGGAAGTAAGTTAGACAGTCCTCGATGACGCACTGACTTTCTTGGGTTATCCTGGGTGGCTAACCCTCCGGGGTTAAAAATCCGAACGAAATCTTATCTTATCTTATCTTACCCATCTTACCAAAGCTCTGGTCATAAGAAGAAGAAGTTCATCTCTCCTACTTCTTCTCTCCTAGTTCATCTCTCCTAGTTCTTCTCTCCTAGTTCTTCTCTCCGAGTTCTTCTCTCCTAGTTCTTCTCTCCTAGTTCATCTCTCCTAGTTCTTCTCTCCTAGTTCATCTCTCCTAGTTCTTCTCTCCTAGTTCCTCTCTCCCAGTTCTTCTCTCCTAGTTCATCTCTCCTAGTTCCTCTTTCCTAGTTCTTCTCCCCTAGTTCATCTCTCCTAGTTCTTCTCCCCTAGTTCATCTCTCCTAGTTCTTCTCTCCTAGTTCATCTCTCCTAGTTCTTCTCTCCTAGTTCTTCTCTCCTAGTTCTTCTCTCCTAGTTCATCTCTCCTAGTTCTTCTCTCCTAGTTCATCTCTCCTAGTTCTTCTCTCCTAGTTCTTCTCTCCTAGTTCATCTCCCCTAGTTCATCTCTCCTAGTTCTTCTCTCCTAGTTCTTCTCTCCTAGTTCATCTCTCCTAGTTCTTCTCTCCTAGTTCTTCTCTCCTAGTTCATCTCTCCTAGTTCTTCTCTCCAAGTTTTTCTCTCCTAGTTTTTTTCTCATAGTTCATCTCTCCTAGTTTATCTCTCCCAGTTCCTCTCTCCTAGTTCCTCTCTCCTAGTTCCTCTCTCCTAGTTCCTCTCTCCTAGTTCCTCTATTCCAGTTCCTCTCTCCTAGTTCCTCTCTCCTAGTTCTTCTCTCCTAGTTCCTCTCTCCCAGTTCCTCTCTCCTAGTTTCTCTCTCCTAGTTCCTCTCTCCCAGTTCCTCTCTCCTAGTTCATCTCTCTTAGTTCTTCTCTCCTAGTTCTTCTCTCCTAGTTCCTCTCTCCCAGTTCCTCTCTCCTAGTTTCTCTCTCCTAGTTCCTCTCTCCCAGTTCCTCTCTCCTAGTTCATCTCTCCTAGTTCTTCTCTCCTAGTTCCTCTCTCCCAGTTCCTCTCTCCTAGTTTCTCTCTCCTAGTTCCTCTCTCCCAGTTCCTCTCTCCTAGTTCATCTCTCTTAGTTCTTCTCTTCTAGTTCTTCTCTCCTAGTTCCTCTCTCCCAGTTCTTCTCTCCTAGTTCCTCTCTCCTAGTCCTCCCCTAGTTCTGCTCTCCTAGCTCCTTTCTTAGTTCTTTTCTCCTAGTTCCTCTCTCCTAGCTCTTCTCTCCTAGTTCCTCTCTCCTAGTTCTTCTCTTTTAGTTCTTTTCTCCTAGTTCCTCTCTCCTAGTTCTTCTCTTCTAGTTCTTCTCTCCTAGATCTCTCCTAGTTCCTCTCTCCTAGTTCTTCTCTCCTAGATCTTCTATTCTAGTTCCTCTCTCCTAGTTCCTCTCTCCTAGTTCCTCTCTCCTAGTTCCTCTCTCCTAGTTCATCTCTCCTAGTTCCTCTCTCCTAGTTCCTCTCTCCTAGTTCATCTCTCTTAGTTCCTATTTCCCAGTTCTTCTCTTCTAGTTCTTCTCTACTAGTTCTGATCTCCTAGTTCCTCTTTCTTCGTTCCTCTCCTAGTTCTTCTCTTCTAGTTCCTCTCTCCTAGCTCCTCTTAGTTCTTCTCTCCTAGTTCTCTCCTAATTCTTTTCTCCTAGTTCCTCTCTCTCCTAGTTCTTCTCTCCTAGATCTTCTATTCTAGTTCCTCTCTCCTAGTTCCTCTCTCCTAGTTCCTCTCTCCTAGTTCCTCTCTCCTAGTTCATCTCTCCTAGTTCCTCTCTCCTAGTTCCTCTCTCCTAGTTCATCTCTCTTAGTTCCTATTTCCCAGTTCTTCTCTTCTAGTTCTTCTCTACTAGTTCTGATCTCCTAGTTCCTCTTTCTTCGTTCCTCTCCTAGTTCTTCTCTTCTAGTTCCTCTCTCCTAGCTCCTCTTAGTTCTTCTCTCCTAGTTCTCTCCTAATTCTTTTCTCCTAGTTCCTCTCTCTCCTAGTTCTTCTCTCTTAGTTCTTCTCTTCTAGTTCTTGTCTTCTAGTTCCTTTCTCCTAGTTCTTCTCTCCTAGTTCCTCTCTTCTAGTTCTCTCATAGTTCCTCTCTTTTAGTTCTTCTCTCCTAGTTCCTCTCTTCTAGTTTTCTCCTAGTTCCTCTCTCCTAGTTCTTCTCTCCTAGTTCTTCTCTTCTAGTTTCTCCTAGTTCTTCTCTCCTAGTTCTTCTCTTCTAGTTCCTCTCTCCTAGTTCCTCTCTCCTAGTTCTTCTCTCCTAGTTCTTCTCTTCTAGTTCTTTTCTAGTTTCTCTCTCCTAGTTCTTCTCTCCTAATTCTGCTCTGCTAGTTCATCTCTCCTAGTTCTTCTCTCCTAGTTCCTCTCTCCTAGTTCTTCTCTCCTAGTTCTTCTCTCCTAGTTCCTCTCTCCTAGTTCTTCTCTCCTAGTTCTTCTCTTCTAGTTCCTCTCTCCTAGTTCCTCTCTTCTAGTTCTTCTCTTCTAGTTCCTCTCTCACAGTTCCTTTCTCCTAGTTCTTCTCTCCTAGTTTTTTTCTCCTAGTTCTCTCCTAATTCTTCTCTCCTAGTTCGTCTCTCCTAGTTCTCTCCTAGTTCCTCTCTCCTAGTTCCTCTCTCCTTGTTCCTCTCTCCTTGTTCCTCTCATCTAGTTCTCTCCTAGTTCCTCTCTCCTTGTTCCTCACATCTAGTTCTTTCCTAGTTCCTCTCTTCTAGTTCTCTCCTAGTTCCTCTCTTTTAGTTCTTCTCTCCTAGTTCCTCTCTTCTAGTTCCTCTCTTCTAGTTCTTCTCTCCTAGTTTCTCTCTCCTAGTTCCTCTCTTCTAGTTCATCTCTTCTAGTTCTTCTCTTCTAGTTCCTCTCTCACAGTTCCTTTCTCCTAGTTCTTATCTCACAGTTCCTCTCTCGCAGTTCCTCTCTCCTAGTTCTTATCTCACAGTTCCTCTCTCCTAGTTCTTATCTCACAGTTCCTCTCTCACAGTTCCTCTCTCACAGTTCGTCTCTCACAGTTCCTCCCTCACAGTTCGTCTCTCACAGTTCCTCTCTCCTAGTTCTTATCTCACAGTTCCTCTCTCACAGCGAAGAGGCTGCTGAGTGAGCTAGACATCTCAAAGGCGATGGGGCCAGATAGCATCTTTCCATGGGTCCTGAGAGAGGGAGTTGAGGCGCTATGTGTACCCCTAACAACAATATTCAACACATCTATCGAAACAGGGAGATCAGCTGAAGTCTGGAAGTCAGCAAATGTAGTCCCAGTTTTTGAAAAAAAAGACAGACTAGAAGCAATAAACTATAGACCAGTGCCACTGACATGTATGGTATGCAAAGTCATAGAGAAGATTGTCAGAAGAGCGGTGGAACACCTAGAAAGAAATGAGCTTATCAGCAACAGCCAACACGGTTTCAGGGACGGGAAATCCTGTGGAGTTCTATGACTGGGTGACAGCAGTAAGACAAGAGAGAGAGTGGTGGGTAAACTGTATTTTCTTGAACTGTAAGAAGTCTTTTGACACAGTTCCATACAAGAGATCAGTGCAAAAATTGGAGAACCAGATAGGCATAACAGGGAAGGCACTACAATTTATCAGGGAATACCTGTCAGGAAGGCAGCAGCGAGTCATGGTACGAGGCGAGGTGTCAGAGTGGCGCATGTGACGAGTGGGGTTCCACAGGGGTCAGTCCTAGGACCGGTGCTGTTTCTGGTATTTGTGAACGACATGACGGAAGGAATAGACTCCGAAGTGCCCCTGTTTGCAGATGATGTGAAGTTGATGAGAATTCAATCGGACGAGGACCAGGCAGAACTACAAAGGGATCGAGACAGGCTGCAGGCCTAGTCCTCCAATTGGCTCCTGGAGTCCAAGGAAGTGGAATAGTTTAGGAAGCGATGTAGTGGAGGCAGGATCCATTCATAGCTTTAAGCAGAGGTATGATAAAGCTCATGGTGCAGGGAGAGTGACACAGTAGCTTCCAGTGAAGAGGCGGGGCCAGGAGCTATGAATCGACCCCTGCAACCACAACTAGGTGAGTACAGTTCCTCTCTCACAGTTTCTCTCTTACAGTTCCTCTCTCAGAGTTCCTCTCTCACAGTCCCACTCTCACAGTTCATCTCTCACAGTTCCTCTCTCACAGTTCCTTTCTCACAGTTTCTCTCTCACAGTTCCTCTCTCACAGTTCCTCTCACAGTTCCTCTCTCACAGTTCCCCCCACCTCTCTCCTCCCGGCTCCCACCATTTCTTCCCTTCCAGTTTTATCACTGATTCTATGTCATCACTGAAGACTCTTGACTCCCATAATGGCTCTTAACAACATGCTCACCGAAGAAGCCAGATATAGATACTCAAAATTCCTGGAAAAGGGAATTAATGTACAATTGCTATGTATTCCATCACACACTGGATTACTCCTTGATAAAGTTGATATGTTAGCCAAGAAGAGTACCCAGAAGGATAATGTAGAATATAACTTGGTTGTGTCTGTGCCTGACATCGGGAGTAATATTAGGAGAGAAGTAAATAATGAAACTAAATGTTATTGGAATGCAGTTAGAAGCCTGAGTAGTTCTATAACTGTAACATGAACGTAGTTAAGTACGTTTATGGAGCAACTTGCAATGTGAACACTGACTAATATAGTGGCCAGGCTTAGTCTTGGTTACAAGTACTGACTGATGTTGTAGTGGCCAGGCTTAGGCTTGGTTACAAGTACTGACTGATGTTATAGTGGCCAGGCTTAGGCTCGGTTACAAGTACTGACTGATGTTATAGTGGCCAGGCTTAGGCTAGGTTACAAGTACTGACTGATGTTGTAGTAGACAGGCTTAGGCTTGGTTACAAGTACTGACTGATGTAGTAGACAGGCTTAGGCTTGATTGCAAGTACTGACTGATGTAGTAGACAGGCTTAGGCTTAGTTACAAGTACTAAGTACTTGTTGTTGAGGTTTGAACACAGCTCAGACCTCTACAACACAGTTGTCCTCAAAGATTTGTTAAATTATACCATGAATTAAGGAAAGATCCTGGAATTCACCTTACGAAACAAACTTAGTGCCTCTTAAGGTTTTGTAGGCCCCTGGGCCACAGGTACTGTGAGGCCACTGGTACTGTGAAGCCACAGGTACTATGAGGCCACTGGTACTGTGAGGCCCCTTGGCCACAGGTACTGTGAGGCCCCTGGGCCATAGGTACTGTGAGGTCACTGGGCCACAGGTACTGTGAAGCCCATTGGGCCACAGGTACTATGAGGCCACTGGTACTGTGAAGCCCCTGGGTCACAGGTACTATGAGGTCACTGGTACTGTGAGGCCCCTGGGCCACAGGTACTATGAGGTCCCCAATAATATTTTTAAAAGGAAAAAAGTTAAAGAAATATTAAATTTATTTTTACAAAGTTAACCACAATGAAAATTCAAACATTTGCTTCACGTAATTTCTTGGAAAGAAATTTCTCCAAAACATCAATATACTGTAAGTTGTCGAGGACAAGGTTTTAAACTGCCGTGACAGCTGCTCTGTTTAGTCGTTCTTGTGCCACTGTCGATCTGTCTGCCTTCTTTCCCAAGTGTTATTTCAACACTAGCGAATGAAGAAGTTGACCTAGTGTTTACTACAAGGTTGTAGACATTACCAGCTTGCTGTATTAACCTAGTGTTTACTACAAGGTTGTAGATATTACCAGCTTGCTGTATTAACCTAGTGTTTACTACAAGATTGTAGACATTACCAGCTTGCTGTATTAACCTAGTGTTTACTACAAGGTTGTAGATATTACCAGCTTGCTGTATTAACCTAGTGTTTACTACAAGGTTGTAGATATTACCAGCTTGCTGTATTAACCTAGTGTTTACTACAAGGTTGTAGACATTACCAGCTTGCTGTATTAACCTAGTGTTTACTACAAGGTTGTAGACATTACCAGCTTGCTGTATTAACCTAGTGTTTACTACAAGGTTGTAGATATTACCAGCTTGCTGTATTAACCTAGTGTTTACTACAAGGTTGTAGATATCACCAACTCGTAGTTTTTTATCCTTGAAGTCATCAAGTTGCCCAACAAAGTTTTTAAACTGAATAATTAAAGAATTTAATTCTTTGCATAAATAACTTGGTCTCATTTTAGTTGTTTGCATAAAAAGTTATTAATATTATTAACACACAATAACACTGGCAAAATACACATAATTAATGTTAAACTTAATTCAGCATCATTAAAAAATGGTAAAATGAAAATGATATGGTTAGGTTAGGTTAGGTTTGTCAGGAAACGGGACAAGTGTTTCCTGACACGGGTCTTAGTCAGATGACCCGCCTTTGGAGCTTTGGTCATCTGACCGAGGCCTTCCGCTGGCTTACCCGTCCACCCCTTTAAAAATTATGGTCAGTTATAACCATTTTAATTACTATGAAAATGATATACAAAGGAAGGTAGGCCTTTGCCGCTAGACTTGGCAAGTTGAGTGTCACTATATAAAAGGCCTGAACAAGCCTGTCTTATAGACTCCTACTCTTAACCTCTATCAAAAATTATCACAACAGTCTATATTTCATCATATACGTAATGTGATAACACTATAATTATAAAATTACAGCAGTAACTGTCAACACTTTTCACTTAATGACTCACGAAATCGTAATGACACGATTGCAAACAAACCAGGGTACGGGTGGGGGTTGAACTGACGGCGAGTGATTACCAGGCTGTGTGTTAGTGGTGGATATACTGTGACTCTTCTTTATGTGTGACCGGGTTTGTTATTGGAATCAAAGAATCGTCCAGACAGCAGTGTTTACTGAGGTCTGGCTCTGATAACCGTGTTGGGCCAGTTGGTCTAATGTAGCTCTTGTGTTCCTGTTAACCACACACACATTGTTAACTACACATTCAGTGTTAACTTCGTCATGTTGATCACGTACTTGTGTTCGTTGATCCTACGTAAACTTCTGTTTGTTTCTTCCTCCTGCTTCTTTTAACACTGACCATTTGAGATCGTGGAAACTTTGATGGTGGATGCTGGCTGGTGTGTTATAGGCAGCTTCCTAGTGAGCACCTTGATGAATGTAGTGACCAAATGGATGCCATTGTTCCTAGTAAGCGCAGTAGACATATCGTATTTCTGGTTACTCTGCTGCATGGAAAGATAACTTACTTCTTGGCGGTGTGTTCCTAAGATGTCGTGATAAAGATGGCCTTCGCACTGCGTCTATACGCGCGGTTTTTATTTATTTATTTTTTTTTGTAATGGTTACAGTGTGTGATTGACATATAAAATGCTGATGGGTACAAAGAAAGCCACTAACATGCCTGAGCATTTCGAGCAGAAATGCTCAGGCATGTATGAAGGAGGAAGGAAATTTAATTTGTGTAAATGTTTGCTGTATGTAGCTCCATGAGGAAACCATGACTGGAAATACGGAAGACTTCCAGAAATAGAAACCTAGCACTACTCCCTTAAACGAGAATTATAATTATAACTGTAAGTTTTAAAGGGGTGGAGTAAGCCAGCGGAAGACCTCGGTCAGATGACCAAAACTTCAAGTGACGGGTCATCATATGACTATGACCCGCGTCAGGAAACACTTGTTATCTTTTCTAACAAACTTGAAATATCTTAATTACTCCGCTCTTGGTGAGAGTAGACGTATATCAGATCATATTGGTGGGGTTTCTGCACACACACTGAGAATGTGTCTGTGTCCTGGGACCTGCAGAGGGGCGTCTAGAAGGGAAAATTAACCATTCATTTAGTCTTCAAGGATGAAGATGAGCTCTGTCACGTTGAGCTGTTCAAGGTTATGTATGTTGTAAACATGTTTAGTACAGTACCAAGACGTGACCTGCCTCCTCTTATGTACCGTCAGTGCCATACTTGGGTACTGCCACTGTTTAGTTTAATATATTATGCACCCCATACCCATCCTGTGGGAAGTAGTCAAAAGATTACAGATGTACATAATGGGTCCAGGGACTGGGCCGCAAAGTTTTGATAGCTGGACAAGTTACAAACGTAATGAACTATTTACTCTGAAACGACATTTTATACTTAAAAAAAATAAAAATGAACACCGCTACGAACATACTTTAACATAAATGTTGTGTTAAGTCACAACTAGGGTGTGAAAAGCAGAGAAGGTACGGGGTGGGGGTGAGATAGAAGTGGGATAACATAGTCTGGCACCAGTGCTAAAAAAGACTGTTATTTGTAGCATAATCTGGCACCAGTGCTATGAGAGGCTGCTACTTGTAGCACTGTCTGGCACCAGTACTAGGAGACGCTGCTACAAGGTCTCTCCTAGCACCAGTGCTAGGAGAGACCTTGTAGTGCGGTTTAGCACAAGCTAGCACCAATGCTAACAGAGACCGTGCAGCGTAGGCTAGCATGTACTAGGAGAGACCTTGTAGCACGTGCTAGGAGAGAACTTGTAGTGCAGTCTAGCACGTACTAGGAGAGACCTTGTAGCACGTGCTAGGAGACACCTTGTAGTGCAGTCTAGCACGTACTAGGAGGGACCTTGTAGCACAGGCTAGCACTAGTGCTTGGAGAGACCTTGTAGTGCAGTCTAGCACCAGTGCTAGGAGGGACCTTGTAGCACCAGTGCTAGGAGGGACCTTGTAGCACCAGTGCTAGGAGGGACCTTGTAGCACCAGTAGTAGGAGGGACCTTGTAGCACCAGTGCTAGGAGGGACCTTGTAGCACCAGTGCTAGGAGGGACCTTGTAGCACCAGTGTTAGGAGGGACCTTGTAGCACCAGTGCTAGGAAGGACGTTGTAGTACAGGCTAGCACCAGTGCTAGGAGGGACCTTGTAGCACAGGCTAACACCAGTGCTAGAAGGAACCTTGTAGCACAGACTAGCACCAGTGCTAGGAGGGAGCTTGTAGCACCAGTGCTAGGAGGGACCTTGTAGCACCAGTGCTAGGAGGGACCTTGTAGCACCAGTGCTAGGAGGGACCTTGTAGCACCAGTGCTAGGAGGGACCTTGTAGCACCAGTGCTAGGAGGGACCTTGTAGCACCAGTGCTAGGATGGACCTTGTAGCACCAGTGCTAGGAGGGACCTTCTAGCACCAGTGCTAGGAGGGACCTTGTGGTACACGCTAGCACCAGTGCTAGGAGGGACCTTGTAGTACAGGCTAGCACGAGTGCTAGGAGGGACCTTGTAGCACCAGTGCTAGGAGGGACCTTGTAGCACCAGTGCTAGGAGGGACCTTGTAGCACCAGTGCTAGGAGGGACCTTGTAGCACCAGTGCTAGGAGGGACCTTGTAGCACCAGTGCTAGGAGGGACCTTGTAGCACCAGTGCTAGGAGGGGGCCTTGCAGCAACAGTGCTAGGAGGGACCTTGTAGTACAGGCTAGCACCAGTGCTAGGAGGGACCTTGTAGCACAGGCTAACACCAGTGCTAGGAGGGACCTTGTAGCACCAGTGCTAGGAGGGACCTTGTAGCACAGACTAGCACCAGTGCTAGGAGAGACCTTGTAGCACCTGTGCTAGGAGGGACCTTGTAGTACAGGCTAGCACCAGTGCTAGGAGGGACCTTGTAGCACAGGCTAGCACCAGTGCTTGGAGGGACCTTGTAGCACAGACTAGCACCAGTGCTAAGAGGGACCTTGTAGCACCAGTGCGAGGAGGGACCTTGTAGTACAGGCTAGCACCAGTGCTAGGAGGGACCTTGTAGCACAGGCTAACACCAGTGCTAGGAGGGACCTTGTAGCACAGGCTAACACCAGTGCTAGGAGGGACCTTGTAGCACAGATTAGCACCAGTGCTAGGAGGGACCTTGTGGCACCAGTGCGATGAGGGACCTTGTAGTACTGGCTAGCACCAGTGCTAGGAGGGACCTTGTAGCACCAGTGCTAGGAGGGACCGTGTAGCACAGACTAGCACCAGTGCTAGAAGGGACCTTATAGCACAGACTAGCACCAGTGCTAGGAGGGACCTTATAGCACAGACTAGCACCAGTGCTAGGAGGGACCTTATAGCACCAGTGCTAGGAGGGACCTTGATGTAATATATACAGACTTTGCAAAAGCCTTCGACAAGTGTGACCATGGCGTAATAGCGCACAAAATGCGTGCTAAAGGAATAACAGGAAAAGTCGGTCGATGGATCTATAATTTCCTCACTAACAGAACACAGAGAGTAGTCGTCAACAGAGTAAAGTCCGAGGCAGCTACGGTGAAAAGCTCTGTTCCACAAGGCACAGTACTCGCTCCCATCTTGTTCCTCATCCTCATATCCGACATAGACAAGGATGTCAGCCACAGCACCGTGTCTTCCTTTGCAGATGACACCCGAATCTGCATGACAGTGTCTTCCATTGCAGACACTGCAAGGCTCCAGGCGGACATCAGCCAAATCTTTCAGTGGGCTGCAGAAAACAATATGAAGTTCAACGATGAGAAATTTCAATTACTCAGATATGGTAAACACGAGGAAATTAAATCTTCATCAGAGTACAAAACAAATTCTGGCCACAAAATAGAGCGAAACACCAACGTCAAAGACCTGGGAGTGATCATGTCGGAGGATCTCACCTTCAAGGACCATAACATTGTATCAATCGCATCTGCTAGAAAAATGACAGGATGGATAATGAGAACCTTCAAAACTAGGGAGGCCAAGCCCATGATGACACTCTTCAGGTCACTTGTTCTATCTAGGCTGGAATATTGCTGCACTCTAACAGCACCTTTCAAGGCAGGTGAAATTGCTGACCTAGAAAATGTACAGAGAACCTTCACGGCGCGCATAACGGAGATAAAACACCTCAATTACTGGGAGCGCTTGAGGTTCCTGAACCTGTATTCCCTGGAACGCAGGAGGGAGAGATACATGATTATATACACCTAGAAAATCCTAGAGGGACTAGTACCGAACTTGCACACGAGAATCACTCACTACGAAAGCAAAAGACTTGGCAGACGATGCAACATCCCCCCAATGAAAAGCAGGGGTGTCACTAGCACGTTAAGAGACCATACAATAAGTGTCAGGGGCCCGAGACTGTTCAACTGCCTCCCAGCATACATAAGGGGGATTACCAACAGACCCCTGGCAGTCTTCAAGCTGGCACTGGACAAGCACCTAAAGTCGGTTCCTGACCAGCCGGGCTGTGGCTCGTACGTTGGTTTGCGTGCAGCCAGCAGCAACAGCCTGGTTGATCAGGCTCTGATCCACCAGGAGGCCTGGTCACAGACCGGGCCACGGGGGCGTTGACCCCCGGAACTCTCTCCAGGTAGCACCAGTGCTAGGAGGGACCTTGTAGCACAGACTGGCACCAGTACTAGGAGGGACCTTGTAGCACAGACTGGCACCAGTACTAGGAGGGACCTTGTAGCACCAGTGCTAGGAGGGACCTTGTAGCACCAGTGCTAGGAGGGACCTTGTAGTACAGGCTAGCACCAGTGCTAGGAGGGACCTTGTAGCACAGGCTAACACCAGTTCTAGGAGGGACCTTGTAGCACAGACTAGCACCAGTGCTAGGAGGGAGCTTGTAGCACCAGTGCTAGGAGGGACCTTGTAGCACCAGTGCTAGGAGGGACCTTGTAGCACCAGTGCTAGGAGGGACCTTGTAGCACCAGTGCTAGGAGGGACCTAGTAGCACCAGTGCTAGGAGGGACCTTGTAGCACCAGTGCTAGGAGGGACCTTGTAGCACCAGTGCTAGGAGGGACCTTGTAGCACCAGTGCTAGGAGGGACCTTGTAGCACCAGTGCTAGGAGGGACCTTCTAGCACCAGTGCTAGGAGGGACCTTCTAGCACCAGTGCTAGGAGGGACCTTGTAGCACCAGTGCTAGGAGGGACCTTGAAGCACCAGTGCTAGGAGGGACCTTCTAGCACCAGTGCTAGGAGGGACCTTGTAGCACCAGTGCTAGGAGGGACCTTGTAGCACCAGTGCTAGGAGGGACCTTGTAACACCAGTGCTAGGAGGGACCTTGTAGCACCAGTGCTAGGAGGGACCTTGTAGCACCAGTGCTAGGAGGGACCTTGTAGCACCAGTGCTAGGAGGGACCTTGTAGCACCAGTGCTAGGAGGGACCTTGTAGCACCAGTGCTAGGAGGGACCTTGTAGCACCAGTGCTAGGAGGGACCTTGTAGCACCAGTGCTAGGAGGGACCTTGTAGCACCAGTGCTAGGAGGGACCTTGTAGCACCAGTGCTAGGAGGGACCTTGTAGCACCAGTGCTAGGAGGGACCTTGTAGCACCAGTGCTAGGAGGGACCTTGTAGCACCAGTGCTAGGAGGGACCTTGTAGCACCAGTGCTAGGAGGGACCTTGTAGCACCAGTGCTAGGAGGGACCTTGTAGCACCAGTGCTAGGAGGGACCTTGTAGCACCAGTGCTAGGAGGGACCTTGTAGCACCAGTGCTAGGAGGGACCTTGTAGCACCAGTGCTAGGAGGGACCTTGTAGCACCAGTGCTAGGAGGGACCTTGTAGCACCAGTGCTAGGAGGGACCTTGTAGCACCAGTGCTAGGAGGGACCTTGTAGCACCAGTGCTAGGAGGGACCTTGTAGCACCAGTGCTAGGAGGGACCTTGTAGCACCAGTGCTAGGAGGGACCTTGTAGCACCAGTGCTAGGAGGGACCTTGTAGCACCAGTGCTAGGAGGGACCTTGTAGCACCAGTGCTAGGAGGGACCTTGTAGCACCAGTGCTAGGAGGGACCTTGTAGCACCAGTGCTAGGAGGGACCTTGTAGCACCAGTGCTAGGAGGGACCTTGTAGCACCAGTGCTAGGAGGGACCTTGTAGCACCAGTGCTAGGAGGGACCTTGTAGCACCAGTGCTAGGAGGGACCTTGTAGCACCAGTGCTAGGAGGGACCTTGTAGCACCAGTGCTAGGAGGGACCTTGTAGCACCAGTGCTAGGAGGGACCTTGTAGCACCAGTGCTAGGAGGGACCTTGTAGCACCAGTGCTAGGAGGGACCTTGTAGCACCAGTGCTAGGAGGGACCTTGTAGCACCAGTGCTAGGAGGGACCTTGTAGCACCAGTGCTAGGAGGGACCTTGTAGCACCAGTGCTAGGAGGGACCTTGTAGCACCAGTGTTAGGAGGGACCTTGTAGCACCAGTGCTAGGAGGGACCTTGTAGCACCAGTGCTAGGAGGGACCTTGTAGCACCAGTGCTAGGAAGAACATTGTAGCACCAGTGCTAGGAGGGACCTTGTAGCACCAGTGCTAGGACGAACATTGTAGCACCAGTGCTAGGAGGGACCTTGTAGCACCAGTGCTAGGAAGAACATTGTAGCACCAGTGCTAGGAGGGACCTTGTAGCACCAGTGCTAGGAGGGACCTTGTAGCACCAGTGCTAGGAGGGACCTTGTAGCACCAGTGCTAGGAGGGACCTTGTAGCACCAGTGCTAGGAGGGACCTTGTAGCACCAGTGCTAGGAGGGACCTTGTAGCACCAGTGCTAGGAGGGGCCTTGTAGCACCAGTGCTAGGAGGGACCTTGTAGCACCAGTGCTAGGAGGGACCTTCTAGCACCAGTGCTAGAGGACTGCTACATCTTTCTCCTCCTACCCAACACCTCCTCACTGTTGTCACCTATTGCAAGACAAACGACAGTTTCATTATTTATTATTCAGATGCAATCGACTCTCGCCAAGTAGACGTAATTTCCTACATTATTCTCAACGGCCAGCAATCGTATCCTTCCGCTACTAACTATAATGAGCAATAAATTAAGATGATATAACAGTTATCATTAATTAACTTGAAGTTGGTAACACTCGGCCATGTTTATATGCGGTCAAATTAGCATCTTTATTATCAGTGGAGCTTACTGTTTCTGTTATGGATATTTCTTACATTTATTATTATTATTTTTATATTTTATATATTGAATATGTATATTTATTTTTTAAGCACTGTCGACATACGTGATAAGATTCTGTACACTGCCAAGCCAGAAGGATCTGTATTCAAATTCAAATTCAAATTCAAAGTTTATTCTCTATAAGGATTACGATGCTGAGTTTACAGAAATTTGGTTATTGTGTGGTTTACATGTAGTAAAATTGTGATTACAGAGTGTACCACTAGAACGCTTAGCATGGCTAGGCATTTCGGGCAGACTTAGTTTTATTCTTAATTGTAAAATATTACAAATTATGAGGTAAGTTGGTATTATGGCTAAGTGACTACGAGGTCAAAATAGAAGGTTACAATATAAAACGCTTAGATAGGAACAGAAAGGGTGGTGGAGTATGTGCCTACATTAGAAATGACTTAGCTTACAACCCAAGACCTGATTTAAATAACAATAAACTGGAGATTCTATGGTTTGAAGTGCTGCTTCCCAAGACCAAACCCATCTTAGTAGGAACTAGTTACCGCCCTCCTACCCAGGACCAGTTCTTAGAAGACTTTTCCAGAGTCTTGTCCGGAGTTGAAAACAATTGCGAGACAATAATACTGGGCGACTTCAATATCTGTTTTCAGCAGCAAAATAACGGGCTATGCAAAAGGTATAAGCAAATTCTAGGATTAAATAGCTACACCCAACTAATTAATACACCAACCCGGATCACACAGTTCTCAGCCACCCTAATTGACCACATACTTTGTAACCGCTCTGAGAACATTAGTCAGTCAGGCGTCATTACCACAGGTCTTAGTGATCATTTCATCATTTACTGCACCAGGAAAATCACTAGGGATAGGATAGGCCTACACAGGACAATAAAAATGAGGTCAACTAGAAACTACAGTAAAGAAACACTGGTAAATAGGCTACACAATTGTGACTGGACAGAGATAACAAGTTGCACGGACGTAAACGATGCCTGGGAAAAATTCAAAACAATGTTCACTACCATCCTTGATAATATTGCACCAGTTAAAGAGGTTAGGATTAAACGAAGAACTGAACCCTGGATGACTACTGAGATATTAGATAATATGAAATTCAGAGACCAGCTGCTAAAAAGATTTAAAGCAAACAGACAGGATATTGCAGCACTAAATGAATTCCAAAGGGTGAGGAACAGAGTACAGAGACTTATAAAAGGAGCAAAGGCAAAGCACTACTGCTCAAAAATTGAAGAGTATAAGCATAACCCCAGAAAGCTCTGGCAACAACTAAAACAGTTGGGGTATAGCCATAAGCCAGTAGATACCTGGAGAGAGTTTCGGGGGTCAACGCCCCCGCGGCCCGGTCTGTGACCAGGCCTCCTGGTGGATCAGCGCCTGATCAACCAGGCTGTTGCTGCTGGCTGCACGCAAACCAACGTACGAGCCACAGCCCGGCTGATCAGGAACTGACTTTAGGTGCTTGTCCAGTGCCAGCTTGAAGACTGCCAGGGGTCTGTTGGTAATCCCCCTTATGTGTGCTGGGAGGCAGTTGAACAGTCTCGGGCCCCTGACACTTATTGTATGGTCTCTTAACGTGCTAGTGACACCCCTGCTTTTCATTGGGGGGATGGTGCATCGTCTGCCAAGTCTTTTGCTTTCGTAGTGAGTGATTTTCGTGTGCAAGTTCGGTACTAGTCCCTCTAGGATTTTCCAGGTGTATATAATCATGTATCTCTCCCTCCTGCGTTCCAGGGAATACAGGTTTAGAAACCTCAAGCGCTCCCAGTAATTGAGGTGTTTTATCTCCGTTATGCGCGCCGTGAAAGTTCTCTGTACATTTTCTAGGTCGGCAATTTCACCTGCCTTGAAAGGTGCTGTTAGAGTGCAGCAATATTCCAGCCTAGATAGAACAAGTGACCTGAAGAGTGTCATCATGGGCTTGGCCTCCCTAGTTTTGAAGGTTCTCATTATCCATCCTGTCATTTTTCTAGCAGATGCGATTGATACAATGTTATGGTCCTTGAAGTTGAGATCCTCCGACATAATCACTCCCAGGTCTTTGACGTTGGTGTTTCGCTCTATTTTGTGGCCAGAATTTGTTTTGTACTCTGATGAAGATTTAATTTCCTCATGTTTACCATATCTGAGTAATTGAAATTTCTCATCGTTGAACTTCATATTGTTTTCTGCACCCCACTGAAAGATTTGGTTGATGTCCGCCTGGAGCCTTGCAGTGTCTGCAATGGAAGACACTGTCATGCAGATTCGGGTGTCATCTGCAAAGGGAGACATGGTGCTGTGGCTGACATCTTTGTCTATGTCGGATATGAGGATGAGGAACAAGATGGGAGCTAGTACTGTGCCTTGTGGAACAGAGCTTTTCACCGTAGCTGCCTCGGACTTTACTCTGTTGACGACTACTCTCTGTGTTCTGTTAGTGAGGAAATTATAGATCCATCGACCGACTTTTCCTGTTATTCCTTTAGCGCGCATTTTGTGCGCTATTACGCCATGGTCACACTTGTCGAAGGCTTTTGCAAAGTCTGTATATATTACATCTGCATTCTTTTTGTCTTCTAGTGCATTTAGGACCTTGTCGTAGTGATCCAGTAGTTGAGACAGACAGGAGCGACCTGTTCTAAACCCATGTTGCCCTGGGTTGTGTAACTGATGGGTTTCTAGATGGGTGGTGATCTTGCTTCTTAGGACCCTTTCAAAGATTTTTATGATATGGGATGTTAGTGCTATTGGTCTGTAGTTCTTTGCTGTTGCTTTACTGCCCCCTTTGTGGAGTGGGGCTATGTCTGTTGTTTTTAGTAACTGAGGGACGACCCCCGTGTCCATGCTCCCTCTCCATAGGATGGAAAAGGCTCGTGATAGGGGCTTCTTGCAGTTCTTGATGAACACAGAGTTCCATGAGTCTGGCCCTGGGGCAGAGTGCATGGGCATGTCATTTATCGCCTCACTATCGATAATGAGGTATGCCACGAAACATCTAAGGTGGCAAATTGCTTTAATTCCTACTACACATCTGTTGCATCAACACTAGTAAGTAAACTACCAGCTGCATCAAATACCTTTAACACAGACTGATAAGTTTCAAACATACTATACCAATAAAGGGGTAACCCCAAACAGTTGTCATCTAGTAAGTGTATCTCATGACTTCATTCAAAAAGAACTAAGCAGGTTAAACCCAACTAAGAGCATAGGCCCTGATAACATCCCGTCTAAGTTCCTAAAAGATGGTGCTTCTGAACTGTCAATCCCTATTGCTCACATAATAAATCTATCAATCACCACTAATACCGTACCGGAGGGGTTCAAGGAGGCCAGAGTTACTCCTATCTTCAAGAAAAATAATAGGTCTGATGTAAGCAACTATAGACCTGTTAGTATACTCAGTATAATATCTAAAATTCTGGAGAGGGCGGTGTATTCTCAAGTAGTTAAGTACCTTAATGACAACAGCATTCTCCATAGCTATCAATCGGGCTTTAGAAGATCCTACTCAACCGATACCTCCCTTATTAATCTGATGGATTACCTGAGAACTGAAATGTCAAAAGGGAACCTCATAGGTATGGTAACCTTAGACCTGCAAAAGGCCTTCGATACTGTCAACCACAATATATTATGTAAGAAACTTCAAGCTATCGGTATAGGTTCTGTAGACTGGTTTAGGTCCTACCTTAGCAACAGGAAACAAATAGTCAAAATCAACAAAACGGAATCAGAACCCCTGCCGATAACATGTGGAGTTCCCCAAGGTAGTATTCTGGGTCCCTTATTATTCTTATGTTATGTCAATATGCCTATCAGTGTCAAGTGCAAACTCCTACTGTATGCAGATGACAGTGCTCTGTTAGTGTCAGGAAAAGACCCACAAGATATTGCTAATGTTTAAAACTGGAACTGGAGTCCTGCAGCAAATGGTTAGTAGACAACAAACTATCATTACACCTAGGGAAAACTGAAGCCATTCTCTTTGGAACGAAACATAAACTGAGAAGGGTAAATAATTTTAATGTTCAGTGTAATGGGGAGTCCATCACTTTGGTTTCATCAGTAAAATATCTGGGAATCCCCTTTGACCCATGCATGTCAGGAGAATTGATAGGGAACAGTGTAGTAAAGAAAGCGAATGCCAGACTGAAATTCCTGTATAGACAAGCACAGTGTCTACCTACTGAGGCTCGCAGGACCCTATGTCTAGCCCTTATACAATGCCATATGGATTACGCTTGCTCTTCATGGTACTCTGCCTTGACAAAAAAACTGAAAGATAGACTGCAAATCACCCAGAACAAAATCGTAAGATTCATCCTGGGGCTGGGACCAAGAGAACATGTAGGCCAGGATGAATTACAGCAGTTGGATATGCTGAATGTTGAAGACAGAGTAAAACAACTGAAGCTAAATCATGTTTATAAAATTGCTCACGAACAGTGTCCAGAATATCTTGCTGTCAATTTTGTCAAGGTTGGGAACCAAAGCAATCATAGTACTAGGGGGAGAGAGCACAACTTTGTAGTACCCACAGTCAGTGGCCAGGCGTCAAACACCTTTTATTGTACAGCAATAAAGGAATGGAACAGACTACCCGCACATGTCAAAGCCAGTCATAGCATGAACCAGTTCAAGAAGACTACCAAAAAGTGTCTGATGAATGAAGCTACAGAAAGGGAGGGGAATGATTTTCTATTTTTTAGCTAAAATACGTGTAAATTTTACCTTATTCCTAGTAATGACCCTCGTATTGTAGATAGTCTTAATGACCCTCGTGTAGTAGATAGTCTTTTTAGTATGATAATAAGATGTTATCTTCATTGTAGAATAATAAGAAAATATTATAACCTTTATATTATAATAATAAGGTAAAAGGACCCCAATGGAAATAAGTCACTCTGTCTGACTTTTTTGGGTTATCCTAGGTTCTCTACACATATGCTGCTATGTATGATAATTCTATGTAACTGTATTTGTGTATACCTGAATAAATTTACTTACTTACTTACTTACTTACTAAATACTAGTTTGTGAGTTTAGCAATGTGAATGCTTTTGTTTTGGCACAGTACATAGTTTCAGTATTGGAGTATCACAGACCCCTGGCAGTCTTCAAGCTGGCACTGGACAAGCACCTAAAGTCAGTTCCGGATCAGCCGGGCTGTGGCTCGTACGTTGGTTTGCGTGCAGCCAGCAGCAACAGCCTGGTTGATCAGGCTCTGATCCACCAGGAGGCCTGGTCACAGACCGGGCCGCGGGGGCGTTGACCCCCGGAACTCTCTCCAGGTAAACTCCAGGATTCATTATTTTAAGATTGAGATTAATATTTCTGTTTATGGTCAAATGAGTGAGTGAGTGTAAGTGTGAACCACCAGGTGGTATTTGTGTAGTTAGTTAACGGGGTGTATCAGGGAGATAAGATGTTTTCTAATGGTAGTTTTGAAGGTGATGAATGTGTCTGCAGTTCTAGAGTTCTCAGGTAGGGTATTCCAGATTTTAGGGCCTTTGACACACATTGAATTTTTGTAAAGGTTTAGTCGGACACGGGGAATGTCGTAGAGATGTTTGTGTCTGGTGTTGTGCCTGTGGGTTCTGTCACAACTATCAAGAAAGCGTTTTAGGTCAAGGTTGATATTAGAGTTTAAGGCCCTGTAGATGTAGATTGCACAGTAGTAAGTGTGGATGTACTGAACTGGGAGTAAGTTTAGGTCTATGAAGAGTGGGGGGGGGGGTGTTGCCAGGGATGGGATTTAGTGATTATTCTTACTGCAGCTTTTTGTTGGGTTATTATTGGCTTTAGGTGTGTTGCTGCAGTTGATCCCCAAGCACAAATAGCATAGGTGAGGTACGGATAAATAAGTGAATGGTATAGTGTGAGAAGGGCATTTTGCGGCACGTAGTATCGTATCTTGGAGAGGATCCCAACCGTTTTGGATACTTTTTTGGTTATATGCTGGATATGGGTGCTGAAATTCAGGTTGTTGTCAAGGTATAAGCCTAGGAATTTGCCCCCATTATTTCTGGTAATTAGAGTGTTGTCAATCTTAATGTTAATTTGTGCATCTCCTGCTCTGCTACCAAACATAATATAGTAGGTTTTGTCAGTGTTAAGCGTAAGTTTATTGGCTGTCATCCAAGTCGATATTTTAATCAGCTCCTCATTCACAATGGTGTTGAGGGTGGCAAGATTAGGGTGAGAGATGACATAAGTCGTGTCATCAGCAAAGAAAATGGGTTTCAGGTGTTGGGATACGTTTGGAAGGTCATTGATGTATATGAGGAAGAGCAAGGGACCAAGGACACTTCCCTGCGGAACTCCAGTATCAAGTGGCCGTGTTGCTGATGCTGTGTCTTTAATGGTGACGTACTGATGCCTATTAGTAATGTAAGATTTGAAATAAGCAAGCGCATGGCCTCTTATACCGTAATGATCAAGTTTGTGGAGTAGGATGTCGTGGTCTACTGTGTCAAAAGCTTTTCTTAGGTCAATAAAAATTCCTAGTGGATATTCCTTATTTTCCAATGGTGTGTAAAGCAGATCTAGCATTTTTATGATTGCATCATTAGTGCTTTTATTTTTCCTGAATCCAAATTGGCAGGGGTTGAGTATGTTTTGAGCCGTTATAAAATTCGTCGCTCAACCTTTGGGACGAGCGGACGTGAGCTGAGCCTGCCCTCTGCTGTCAGCCGGTGACAACTTGGTTTTCTCAAAATGGCGCAGCAGGCAAGAAGAAGGGTAAACACTGTCGGCATAGAAGTGGTGCGTGGGGCTGTGCATGCCCACTCAGCTCAAGTTTTATTACCTGCCATCATCAGGGACACATACGGCATTGCCAACGAAGAGCTGTATGGTGTAGCCTTGAACGGGGCATATAGAATTTTTGTGAAATTTCTCAATGCAAGTGTATATGAGGACATAGTCGCCAGGTTCCAAGATCTTTGTGTACCAGTGAATCCTGCAGTGACGGTAAGGCTACATGATGTGTCCCGCCATTATACGTGGGTGAAGATAAGAAATGTACCCTTTGAGGCTAATGAGGCAGACCTACGTGCCGTCTTCAAGAAGTTTGGGACTGTTCATATGGCGACATTGGGGAAATGGAAGGAAGGATCGTATTCTGGGATGCCTGAAGGAAGTTTTTCCTTAAAAATGACATTGAGGCGTCCTATTCCTTCCTATATTTTCCTAGAAGACTTCAGGACTCAAGTAATGGTGACTTACGCAGGGCAACAACATACCTGTCGATTATGCGGTGCCTATGATCACATTGCTGCGCAGTGTGTTAAACAACAGGGTACACAGGCGAAGGAGCAGCATAAGGAGGCATCAGAGGACCTTGAGACGTTGAATTTGGCACGACCTGAGTCGGTTTCCTTGAACAAGGCTTGGAGTGTGGAGGTCGAGGAGGCCATGAGGGAGGAAGAGTGTGTAACTCTTCCGAGAGAGACAAGATAAGATAAGATAAGATTTCGTTCGGATTTTTAACCCCGGAGGGTTAGCCACCCAGGATAACCCAAGAAAGTCAGTGCGTCATCGAGGACTGTCTAACTTATTTCCATTGGGGTCCTTAATCTTGTCCCCCAGGATGCGACCCACACCAGTCGACTAACACCCAGGTACCTATTTGCTGCTAGGTGAACAGGACAACAGGTGTAAGGAAACGTGTCGAAATGTTTCCACCTGCCGGGAATCGAACCCGGGCCCTCCGTGTGTGAAGCGGGAGCTTTAGCCACCAGGCCACCGGGCATGCACTGCCAGGACATGCACTGCCGGGCAGGCACCGGAGACCAAAGATGTGGTGTCACTGGGTGAGGACAGGGCCGTGGAGGCTACCATTGATTCAGTCCTCCACGACCTGTTAGGGACCCCAGGAGAGGTCACAGTTGAGGGGCTTGTGGGTGCCCTGGATGCTGCTGGGGTTCCAGGTGGTGAGAGGGGGGAGGCATGTCAGAGACCCAGGTTGAGGCTGGGTTGCAAATTGGCACGGTGGTGGCGGAAGTGCACGGGGATGGCTTCCAGGTGGAGGCGGGGAGAAAGGCTCGAGTGTCACGGAAGAGAGCGGCAGTGCCCTCGGACGTGGACGATGTGGATGTGCTCACTCCGGCACAGCGTTCGGGCAAAAAGGTTTGGGCTGAAGTGGTTGAGCATGGACCTGGGGGGTCCAGGGGCAAGGGGCATGTGAAAGCAGATCACAGAATGGTGATTGAAGATCAAGGGCGTATAAAGGGGAAGGGGGATAAAGGTGGTGCAATACGTAAAGGAAAACCTCCATTGACAAATTCAAGAGTCTCTCTATAAATATTAATGGTCTGAAAAATTCTAGGAAGTGTGAATGGTTTCATGAGATGCTCATTAGGTATGGTGTAGATGTAGTGTTTGTGCAAGAGCACAACCACAAGCCGGGTTGTATGTTGATGATTGAGGGGTATACTGTATATGCGGCACACTCAACGAGATTGAAAGGAGGAGTGGCTATTTTGGTGAGGGAGGCTAGCCCGTTTACTGTACATCATTGTGAGGAGGGGGGTGAGGGGAGGGTTATAAGAGTGGATGGGACATGGGGAAGAGATAAGATGTCTTTTGTGTGTGTTTATGGTCCGGCGGAGGGGGACAGTCGAGTGAAGAATGAGTTTGTACGTGAAGTGTTGGTGTATCACTTAAGGTCGCTTCCAGCATTAGCTGTGGTGGGAGGGGACTGGAATTGCGTTATACGCCGCAAGGATGTGGAACCTAGGGGAGCAGGATATTGTTCTGGCGTTCTGAGGGACCTGTTAACCCGGGTGGGGTTGGTGGATGTAGAGGGGGGGGCGGCGTGGGAGGTGCAGCACACCTTTGTGAGGCAGGGGTATGCTGCACGGCTGGACAGGATATACTGACAAGGAAAGCTGTGGTGCGGAGTGTAAGGGTTTTGGATGTCTTTTTTTCTGATCATAGAGGTGTTTTGGTGGATTTGGGATGGGAGGGTCGGCCGAACAGGTATAAGAGTTATTGGAAATTGAATGTTCGGTTGCTTCAAGATGTTGAGGGGAGGGTCCTATTTGCACAATGGTGGAAAGGCTTATGGGAAGGGATGGAAGTCAATGGGGATGTGTTGAGATGGTGGGATGTGACGGTGAAGACAAGGATTCGAGAGTTCTATGTCCGACAGGGAAGGCACGAGAATCAGTTGGCTTATGGGCTTATTAGGTATCTTGAGGGGCAGTTAAGGGAGTATTATGAGAGAGGAAGGGGGGGGATGGGAGCCCCTGTGGCTGACATAGAAGGAGTGAAGGAACGCCTAATGGAAGTGCAAAATGAGAGGTTTGATGCGGCAAGGGTTTTAGGGGGGTTGGAGGAGGTCATACCTGGAGTTTACCTGGAGAGAGTTTCGGGGGTCAACGCCCCCGCGGCCCGGTCTGTGACCAGGCCTCCTGGTGGATCAGCGCCTGATCAACCAGGCTGTTGCTGCTGGCTGCACGCAAACCAACGTACGAGCCACAGCCTGGCTGATCAGGAACTGACTTTAGGTGCTTGTCCAGTGCCAGCTTGAAGACTGCCAGGGGTCTGTTGGTAATCCCCCTTATGTGTGCTGGGAGGCAGTTGAACAGTCTCGGGCCCCTGACACTTATTGTATGGTCTCTTAACGTGCTAGTGACACCCCTGCTTTTCATTGGGGGGATGGTGCATCGTCTGCCAAGTCTTTTGCTTTCGTAGTGAGTGATTTTCGTGGGGTGATAGACCATCGGCGTGTGTCCTGCGAGGGCAGGGGCGCCGGCGCGTTGCAATGGAAATGGTGGGTTTGAGAGTTCTTGAGGACATCGAGGGGTATAGGGAGGGACAAGATTTGGTGATGACGGAGGGGATGGGAGGGTATGTTGATTCCTGGCTTAGTGCACATATGAGGAGTGTGGGTGTGAGAGAGGGGGCTTTAAGAGAGACAGGGGGATGGGTGCGGAGTGTGCTGGACAGGGACGACAGGGAACAGTTACAGGGGCCTATTGTGGAGGAAGAGGTGTGGACGGCTTTAATGAGTATGAGCAGGGGTAAGGCACCGGGGATAGATGGGCTGCCTGCGGAGTTTTACATACAGCATTGGGGAGTATTAAAAGATTTTTTGGTGCAATTATTTAATATCATAAAAGAGAGGGGTGCGTTGGAACCTTTGCAGGCGACAGCACTAGCAGTTTTGGTGCCAAAGGGTGAAAGTCAGTGCACAGTGAGAGATTACCGGATGATATCACTCATGTGCGCAGACTACAAACTTTTTGCAAAAATTTTGGGAAATCGTATAAAAAAGGTCATTGGAAAGGTAATAGTGAGGGGTCAATATGGGATTCCGGGGAGATCAATGTATGAGGGGCATGGGGTTATTAGAAGGTTTATTGAGGGTCCACAAGAGGGGGAACGTGGGGTATTGGCGTTGGATTGGAGAACGGCATATGACAGTGTCGAGAGGGAGGCTCTGTGGAGAATCATGGAGTGGCAAGGGTTCGGGGAGGACATTGTGAATTGGGCACGTACTTTATATCGGGGAGCTGGGATGTGTGTACAGATAAATGGGAGGGTGGGGTTGCATGTGAAAATGGGCAGGGGATTGAGGCAAGGTTGCCCGTTGTCACAAATATTATTTGCATGTTTACAGAATCCATTTTATAGGGCAGTGGAAAGGTGCATACAGGAGGGGGTAAGGGAGGACATACGAGGTGGGAGTCCCAGTATCATAGGTTACGTTGATGACACAACTGTCCTAGTGAGTGGGAGGGAGGGATTGGAGGGTCTGGAGAGAGTTATAGATGTTTTTGGGATGGCAACAGGTATGGCAGTGAATGTGCATAAATCAAAGCTCATGATATTGGGTGAATGGGATGGGCAGGAGGGCGGGGGTGGGGGGGTGAGGTGGAGTGTCGTGGACCGGG
Organism: Cherax quadricarinatus; assembly: GCF_038502225.1. Taxonomy (NCBI): domain Eukaryota; kingdom Metazoa; phylum Arthropoda; class Malacostraca; order Decapoda; family Parastacidae; genus Cherax; species Cherax quadricarinatus. The sequence goes on along the minus strand of NC_091334.1, from coordinate 20,685,289 downwards.
TGAAAATTTGTGGAGTTGTGTATATGGGTAATGCTCAGATGGCGAGGGAGAATAATTCAAAGGGTGTGGTAGATAGGGTATTGGGAAGATTGTCAGGATTGAGGCCGACACATCTTACGCTACATCAGAGGGTCATTGTGGTCAATGTGCTTTTGTACAGTAAAATATGGCATGTGGCAGCTTTGTACCCTTTGGTGTATGGGGATGTCCGGAGATTGTTGAGCAGAGTTTTCCGTTTTATCTGGGGTTCGGGATGCGATTGGTTGAAAAGAGAGGTGGTAACACTTCCAGTGGCCTTGGGAGGGCTGGGGTTAATTCATTTGGAAAGAAGGTTGAAGTGTGTATATGTGAAACATGGGTTGCTAAGGGCTCGGGGGGAAGGGAGTGGAGGGTTGGGGATGCTGCAAGGAGATCTTCGGAGATGGTGGAAGGGACAAGATTTGAGAGATGGTGAGTTGTTGCGTCTATTGATGATGGTCAGAGAGCCGAGAAACATGCGGGTAGGGTCCATGGAGAGGAAGATATGGCCTAAGGTGGTAGTGGCAACGGAAGGAGTGTACCCGATGTACGGATGGGAAGACATTTGGGGCCGATTAAAAGGGTTACGCATCCGGCCACGCGTGAGGGAGGTAATGTATAGGTTTCTTCACGGAATATTGCCGTCTGGGGTTGTTTTACGAAATAGGCGAATAAGGGATGGTGGGGTGTGTCAGGTTTGTGGGGTAGATGAATCAGCTTTTCATGTAGTTTATTTTTGTGAAAGCCTAGGGATTGTGCGGGAATGGTTAGGGAAAGTAATCCGGTATGTGGGGGGGAAAGGGTTGTCGGTTTTGAGAGCGCTCAGTTTAGATGTAGGTGGGGTTGGGGTAAAGGTTCAAAGGGCAGTGGCTTACTTAATGGTTGATTTTGTGTATATATCATGGGCAATGAGAGACAAAGGGGCGGAGGAACGTAGGATGGCCATAGCAGCATCCTTTTATAGAACAAAGTGTCGCAACAGGGAAATATATGGTAGGAGGTGGGAGAGGGATTTCTCGGAGGGCTACAGGGACTTTCTTTTGAGGGATTTATGGTCTTTATAAGCGGTCAGGGGAATGAACGGGCTGGCCTTCCCAGGGGGGGGGGGTGTTGCAGAGGACGATTGTGTGAGTGTGTGTGGAATTGTGTGAGGAAAGGATGTTGAGGTGATATTCAATGTGATATTCAATGTAATGTGTCTTGGTGTTATTGTGAACACCGATGATTATAATTTATCTAAGGTTTCCTTCATGTTTTGTAAGGATGTACATAAGCATGTTAGTATATAAGCATATTTTAACCTGTAATTATACATGTCTACCTATATATGAGCAATGTAACTTGTCATAATAATGAGTTTTCATACCTGTTTTTTAACTAGTGGAACGTTTTGGTATTGTATATAATGTAAGATCTTGCCTGGGGTGTTTTTGCTTATATATTGTTACAGATGTTTTTTTTCACATTTTCATTATATATGTTCAAGTGAATGAGTTTTTGATCTTGTGTATAGCCAGGTGAAACTGGTCAGTTTTTCATTGGGGGGGGGGGGTAGGAGTTTAAAAGTAATCTCTGCAATAGCAGGTCATGTGATACACATGTCATATTTTAGATGTCTAATGTTGTCCATTCTCTGTAGGATGTGATGTATAGATTATCTACGACAGTGTAAATAATCTGTCTGCTGGAGGGAATAATGTGTAAATTTATTTATAATTGTGGTAGGTTTATGTGTGTAGCGTGTTTTTAGGGTGATATATTATAAGATGCTAATTACTATCAAGGACTGTTGGTGGTTATGAGTGGTGACGGCAGACACAGTTACTAGGCATGTGGGGGGGGGGGATGAAGTGTCGTAGTGTCTTAAACCCACCACCGTGCACGATATTAATTATTACAACAAACATGGCTGCCACCAGCCCATCCTCCCCTCTCTTCCCCGGATTCAACCTACCTAGTAGTCTCTCAGGTATGACCAACGATCCAGATACCCTAAAGTCATGCATCTCCAACTTAGTTATTGAAAATATGAATCTTCGAGAGACGCTAACAAAACAAGACACCAGGATGACACAACTCGAGAACAAAATCCTCAGTCTTGAACAAAAGTTATCAACACCTGGAATGACTAACTGTGACAAGACCATCCAAACAGTCATAGATAGCCATACCCAACAAATAATATCTCTTAATACAAAGGTTGAAGAAGCAGTAAAACAATGGAAGAACAACTTAGATAACCAGTTCAGTGACTACTTTGCTCTCCAAGAAGATAAAACTGAGCAAGAAAAACTATCGGACGCAGTAATAGTTAACAGTCCACTTTTTCCCAGTGATATGAACCAAACAAACAGTAAAGAAATTACTCTGCAGATCATAAAGGACCAAACAAGTGTTATTGTACCAGAGTCTGAAATAAAAGAAGCCAGATTACTAGGATCCCATGGTAGAAAAAGTGTTATGCTTAGATTCAACTCACATGATAGGAAAAAAGACTTAATTATTGCATCTATTAAAGTAAAGAAAGAGGTATACATAAACGAGTGTCTTACCAAAAAACGTCAGAACCTCCTGTATAGAGTCAGAAAACTTAAGCGGGAGAATAATGACACAATACACCAATGCTTCACACGGGATGGGAAAATTCTAGTTAGGAAAACAAATGTAGGTCAACTGTACACAATCACGAACGAGAATGATCTATCACGATTTCTCAGGGATACTAATCTTACAGAGAATAACTAAACAATGTCCAACTTAAAAGTCTACGTAGTGTAGTGTATGTTTTGCTCCATTATTGTTCAAATTTCATTGTACAATCTCTTAGTATTTAAATAATCAACTACCTCATTTTGTGATTTTACTAGTAAGCATAAATCACCTTATGTGATTTTCTTATTTACTATTGTTCGCTTGAACATTAGCTGAATTGATACTTTCTCTGTCCATATTACTACCTCATATTTTTTTTAAATACTATCAATTGATATTACTTACTAAAATTAATAAATATCATTTTTACTAAAATTTCAATTTACTCTTAACATTTTTGACATTTAATAACCATTACTTGACTAATTACCTTTACCTGTTTTAATACCACATTTACTATCCTAGATTACTCTTAATTACCTTGTACTGCTATATAACCTCAAGTATAACTACCAGTGCAATATTGAATGAAATAAACATTACTATTTCACTTTTTTGTAATCATTATTACTTACTAAAATTTTATTAAACACCATATTTACTACCAGTCAATTTTACTTTTGTACATTAAACATTATTTTATACTTCCCATAACATTTTGTTGCCAAATTTTCAAGTTTTTATATTCAACCCCAACCTTGTATTATCCTTTGTACCTGTGTACCTGGGTACCTGTCTACCATCTTACTATCATATTATAACCAAGACATTACCATTGTGATTTTTTACTATTATTCTTTTGGTACTTTAATTGTGAATTTTATTTTGTCAATTTAAATCTATAGTTATAACCTTGATCTTGTCAACAACCCATACCAGACTCTAGTGCAATTGCAAGTACCATTTCAAATTGTATTTTTATATTATAAGTTTATATTATAATTCCTACCATCTGTCCATTTAACTTTGCTTACCATTACTTAATTTTAGTCCCTTTTATATTTTCTCCTTTATTTTAGCTTTATATAACTATCCTAGTTTATATATCCACAACTGTTAAAATAATCAAGGTGCTATTCTCAGGTGCTAAAGTAGAATAAGCTCACAATCTTGCCATTATATTCCAAAGCTCATTTATTCACAACCTATATTAGTCCCTTTTTATTATAATTTTAAACTATAATTATAACTTTAAAAAATTACCTTTATAGTACTACCTACTATCATATTCCCAAGCACTATTATATGATCATCACTTTATTTGTATTAGTCCCTTAGCTCATTATTTTACATTTGTTAAATAATTCAGGTGCTATTTTTTAGCTTAAGACTATTTACTTTGTTTTATACTTAATTCTAACTATAGATTCACTACAAATCTTATGATTACAAGCATTGATCCTGATACCAACCTCTTATTTAATGACTTAAATGAATCAAACAGTTACTGTAATTACTACACTGCAGAACAATCAAAGGCACTTCTCAGTGCCAACAACAACATAACTATCTTTAACTACAATATCAGATCTTTAAGCAAGCATTACGATGACCTCATAGCATTACTAAATTCCTTACATGCCAATATGTCCATCATTACACTAACTGAAACCTGGCTAAAGCCTGATAGTACAGATGTCTATGCCATTCCTGGTTACACAGCCATACACAACTGTAGGCCAGACCAACAAGGGGGTGGCACAGCCATATACTACTCAGACCAACTAGAATGTATCACTAATACTTGCACAAGGGATGAACATGGGGAATATATAATAGCTAAATTCAAATCCAAATACCTACAAAAACCTCTCACATTGATAAACATCTACAGAGTTCCACAGTCAAACATTAGCCAATTTAGTCAAAATCTAGGAAGTATGATAACTGATGCACGCATGAACAAAGATCACTTACTACTCTCAGGTGACTTCAATATAAATCTCCTGCAAGACCAGGACCCACACGTTACTGAATTCACAAACACAATGAGTAACTGTATGTTACTACCAACAGTAACAAAACCTACAAGAGTTACAGAGACTAGTGTTTCCCTACTTGACCACATCTGGACCAACACCATATCCCCTTTAAAATCAGGCATAATTACAGATAATACCACAGACCACTACCCTACTTTCCTCATAACAACTCTTGGTAAACTACCCCAAGACACTACTAAAGTCACCTTCAGACTTCACAATGAGGCAGCCATTAATAACTTCGCAACAGCATTAGCAAACATTGACTGGCACACTGAGCTAGAAATCTATACAGATATTGACGAATGTATTAATAATTTTCTAAAAAAGACCCAATACCTCTATAACAAGCACTGCCCTAAAAAAACTAAACAGATGACAGCAAAGAGACTGAACAGTCCCTGGCTAACACCCAGCATTCTCAAATCCATAAATACAAAACACCAATATGAAAAACAGTACAGAATGGGTCACATAACCAGAGACCAAACAAAACGTTACTCGTCAATCCTAACCAGCCTGATAAGAAGGGCAAAAAAATTGTATTATGAGAACAGATTATCCAACTTACGAGGTGATATAAAAAAGACCTGGAAAACACTATCTGAAATTCTGGGAACAAAAAAGATATCACGAAATAGCGAAATAAAATTAGCAAAATCAGATGAACCCCAACTCCCACCAACAGAAACAGCAAACAGACTCAATGATTTCTTCTCCACTATAGGACAAAACCTTGCCCATAAAATCCCAAGCTCAGATACCCCACCAAATAACTACCTCACCGGCAACTACCCGAACACACTGTTCCTAGCTCCGACTAACCCATACGAAGTCTCCCTTATTATCAATGCACTAAAAAACAAGGCAGGAGATTTAAGTACCTTACCACCCTTTATATATAAAAAAGTGTCACAAGTGCTATCTCCAATCATTGCAACACTCTTTAACAAATCCATTGAATCCTCCACCTTCCCTACAGTACTCAAAATAGCAAGGGTCACCCCGATCCACAAAGGAGGAGACCAAACAGAGTTGAATAACTATAGGCCAATATCCAACTTACACCCTCTCTCAAAAATCTTTGAAAAACTAATTCATAAACGAATCTACTCCTACCTTATCTCCCAAAACATACTCAACCCCTGCCAATTTGGATTCAGGCCTAATAAAAATACTAATGATGCTATTATACACATGCTAGAACATATATACACTGCAATAGAGAAAAAAGAAGTCCCACTGGGGATCTTCATTGACTTACGTAAAGCTTTTGATACAGTTGACCATGACTTGCTCCACGTAAAATTGTCACACTATGGTATAAGAGGGCACTCCCTCAATTACCTCAAGTCATACCTCAGCAACAGAAGCCAATATGTGTACGCAAATGGGGCAAACTCTTCTGCGCAACCAATTACAGTTGGTGTCCCACAGGGAAGTGTCCTTGGCCCTCTTCTCTTTCTCCTATACATAAATGACCTTCCAAATGCTTCGCAATTACTCAAACCCACACTATTTGCAGATGACACTACATACGTCTTCTCTCACCCGAGCCCAGTCACACTAGCCAATACTGTAAATACCGAATTACAGAAAATATCTACCTGGATGAGGACTAACAAACTTACACTAAACATTGACAAAACCTACTTCATTCAGTTTGGTAACAGAGCTACAGATGTCCCTCTTAACATAATGATAAACGGATCACCTATCACAAAGCTAACAGAGGGAAAATTCTTAGGAATCCACCTTGATAATAGACTCAAATTTCATACACATATACAACAAATTTCTAAGAAAATTTCCAAGACTGTAGGCATACTATCGAAGATACGGTACTATGTTCCACAGTCAGCCCTCCTGGCCCTATATCACTCTCTTATTTACCCCTATCTCACCTATGGAATTTGTGCATGGGGCTCAACAACAGTTAACCATCTCAGACCACTAATTACCCAACAAAAGGCTGCAGTTAGAATGATAACAAATTCTCACTACAGGCAGCACACTCCACCAATATTCAATACACTAAACCTACTCACCATACAAAACATCCATACTTATTACTGCACCTATTACATACATAGAACACTTAACTCTGATATTAACCCTCCCCTCAAACATCTCCTTGCCAACCTCAACAGAACACATGACCATAACACAAGGCACAGATCACTCTTTGATGTTCCTCGTGTTCATCTCACACTATGCAAAAACTCAATGCACATAAAAGGCCCTAAAATCTGGAATTCATTACCTGTAAATATAAAAGAAACACTACCTGTTTATAAATTCAAGTCTCTACTCAAAGATCACTTACTCACCCAAAACCAAATAAATACTGAATAACTGAACCTTATAAATTGTATATCTTAAATGTTTCTCACAATTATATCACATAAATGTTAAACCTAAAACCCAATCTAACTTTATTATTTTTTAAATACACTACCTAACAGAATCCTTCATATGACCTGTCTTTGTAATACTCACTTGTGCTTTATAGTAATCTGTTTACATTAATGTTTTATCACTGACTTCATCATTGCTTAGTTAATCTTAAGTTAATTTTAAGCCAGCCCGTAATGCTATGCATAGTATAAGTGGCTTTGGCATACTGCTCTTATCTGTATTTTTTTGTACCTCTATGTGTGCACAAATTTATAATAAATAAATAAATAAATAAATAAATTACCATAGGGTATATGAGGGTAGGGTGGATTGTGTTCTATGGTGGATGTGAGCCATCAGGTTCAGACATTCCTTGTATTATAGTGTCAGCCGTTTAGCTGGCTGGATTGTGTGTATATATATATATATATATATATATATATATATATATATATATATATATATATATATATATATATATATATATATATATATATATATATATATATATATTGTCATTGAAGTTTTTAATGCTTTTGCAAATGTGTATGTATAAGAGTTTTGTCACTGTGTATCTAAGGTGAAAGTGGCACGTTTTTCATGGGGGGGGAGTGTAAGCTTTACTGGGTGGGTTGTATATATATATATATATATATATATATATATATATATATATATATATATATATATATATATATATATATATATATATATACACAAGGATGTCAGCCACAGCACCGTGTCTTCCTTTGCAGATGACACCCGAATCTGCATGACAGTGTCTTCCATTGCAGACACTGCAAGGCTCCAGGCGGACATCAACCAAATCTTTCAGTGGGCTGCAGAAAACAATATGAAGTTCAACGATGAGAAATTTCAATTACTCAGATATGGTAAACATGAGGAAATTAAATCTTCATCAGAGTACAAAACAAATTCTGGCCACAAAATAGAGCGAAACACCAACGTCAAAGACCTGGGAGTGATTATGTCGGAGGATCTCACCTTCAAGGACCATAACATTGTATCAATCGCATCTGCTAGAAAAATGACAGGATGGATAATGAGAACCTTCAAAACTAGGGAGGCCAAGCCCATGATGACACTCTTCAGGTCACTTGTTCTATCTAGGCTGGAATATTGCTGCACTCTAACAGCACCTTTCAAGGCAGGTGAAATTGCTGACCTAGAAAATGTACAGAGAACTTTCACGGCGCGCATAACGGAGATAAAACACCTCAATTACTGGGAGCGCATGAGGTTTCTAAACCTGTATTCCCTGGAACGCAGGCGGGAGAGATACATGATTATATACACCTGGAAAATCCTAGAGGGACTAGTACCGAACTTGCACACGAAAATCACTCACTACGAAAGCAAAAGACTTGGCAGACGATGCACCATCCCCCCAATGAAAAGCAGGGGTGTCACTAGCACGTTAAGAGACCATACAATATATATATATATATATATATATATATATATATTATATACATATATATTATATACATATATATATATATATATATATATATATATATATATTATATATATATATATTATATAATATATATATATATATATATATATTATATACATATATATATATTACCTGGAGTTTACCTGGAGAGAGTTTCGGGGGTCAACGCCCCCGCGGCCCGGTCTGTGACCAGGCCTCCTGGTGGATCAGCGCCTGATCAACCAGGCTGTTGCTGCTGGCTGCACGCAAACCAACGTACGAGCCGCAGCCCGGCTGATCAGGAACTGACTTTAGGTGCTTGTCCAGTGCCAGCTTGAAGACTGCCAGGGGTCTGTTGGTAATCCCCCTTATGTGTGCTGGGAGGCAGTTGAACAGTCTCGGGCCCCTGACACTTATTGTATGGTCTCTTAACGTGCTAGTGACACCCCTGCTTTTCATTGGGGGGATGGTGCATCGTCTGCCAAGTCTTTTGCTTTCGTAGTGAGTGATTTTTGTGTGCAAGTTCGGTACTAGTCCCTCTAGGATTTTCCAGGTGTATATAATCATGTATCTCTCCCTCCTGCGTTCCAGGGAATACAGGTTTAGAAACCTCAAGCGCTCCCAGTAATTGAGGTGTTTTATCTCCGTTATGCGCGCCGTGAAAGTTCTCTGTACATTTTCTAGGTCGGCAATTTCACCTGCCTTGAAAGGTGCTGTTAGAGTGCAGCAATATTCCAGCCTAGATAGAACAAGTGACCTGAAGAGTGTCATCATGGGCTTGGCCTCCCTAGTTTTGAAGGTTCTCATTATCCATCCTGTCATTTTTCTAGCAGATGCGATTGATACAATGTTATGGTCCTTGAAGGTGAGATCCTCCGACATAATCACTCCCAGGTCTTTGACGTTGGTGTTTCGCTCTATTTTGTGGCCAGAATTTGTTTTGTACTCTGATGAAGATTTAATTTCCTCATGTTTACCATATCTGAGTAATTGAAATTTCTCATCGTTGAACTTCATATTGTTTTCTGCAGCCCACTGAAAGATTTGGTTGATGTCCGCCTGGAGCCTTGCAGTGTCTGCAATGGAAGACACTGTCATGCAGATTCGGGTGTCATCTGCAAAGGAAGACACGGTGCTGTGGCTGACATCCTTGTCTATGTCGGATATGAGGATGAGGAACAAGATGGGAGCTAGTACTGTGCCTTGTGGAACAGAGCTTTTCACCGTAGCTGCCTCGGACTTTACTCTGTTGACGACTACTCTCTGTGTTCTGTTAGTGAGGAAATTATAGATCCATCGACCGACTTTTCCTGTTATTCCTTTAGCGCGCATTTTGTGCGCTATTACGCCATGGTCACACTTGTCGAAGGCTTTTGCAAAGTCTGTATATATTACATCTGCATTCTTTTTGTCTTCTAGTGCATTTAGGACCTTGTCGTAGTGATCCAGTAGTTGAGACAGACAGGAGCGACCTGTTCTAAACCCATGTTGCCCTGGGTTGTGTAACTGATGGGTTTCTAGATGGGTGGTGATCTTGCTTCTTAGGACCCTTTCAAAGATTTTTATGATATGGGATGTTAGTGCTATTGGTCTGTAGTTCTTTGCTGTTGCTTTACTGCCCCCTTTGTGGAGTGGGGCTATGTCTGTTGTTTTTAGTAACTGAGGGACGACCCCCGTGTCCATGCTCCCTCTCCATAGGATGGAAAAGGCTCGTGATAGGGGCTTCTTGCAGTTCTTGATGAACACAGAGTTCCATGAGTCTGGCCCTGGGGCAGAGTGCATGGGCATGTCATTTATCGCCTGTTCGAAGTCATTTGGCGTCAGGATAACATCGGATAGGCTTGTGTTAATCAAATTTTGTGGCTCTCTCATAAAAAATTCATTTTGATCTTCGACTCTCAGTCTGGTTAGCGGCTTGCTAAAAACTGAGTCATATTGGGACTTGAGTAGCTCACTCATTTCCTTGTTGTCATCTGTGTAGGACCCATCTTGTTTAAGTAGGGGCCCAATACTGGACGTTGTTCTCGATTTTGATTTGGCGTAGGAGAAGAAATACTTTGGGTTTCTTTCGATTTCATTTATGGCTTTTAGTTCTTCCCGCGATTCCTGACTCCTAAAGGATTCTTTTAGCTTAAGTTCGATGCTTGCTATTTCTCTGACCAGTGTCTCCCTGCGCATTTCAGATATATTGACCTCTTTTAGCCGCTCTGTTATTCTTTTCCGTCGCCTGTAAAGGGAGCGCCTGTCTCTTTCTATTTTACATCTACTCCTCCTTTTTCTTAGAGGAATAAGCCTTGTGCATACATCGAGTGCCACCGAGTTAATCTGTTCTAGGCATAAGTTTGGGTCTGTGTTGCTTAGTATATCTTCCCAGCTTATATCGGTTAGGACTTGGTTTACTTGGTCCCACTTTATGTTTTTGTTATTGAAGTTGAATTTGGTGAATGCTCCCTCGTGACTAGTCTTATTTTGTCGGTCTGGGGCTCCACGCATACATGTCTGAACCTCAATTATGTTGTGATCTGAGTATATTGTTTTTGATATGGTGACATTTCTTATCAGATCATCATTGTTAGTGAAGATGAGGTCTAGTGTATTCTCCAGTCTAGTAGGCTCTATTATTTGCTGGTTTAAATTGAATTTTGTGCAGAGATTTAAAAGCTCGTGTGAGTGTGAGTTTTCATCAGAGCTGCCTCCTGGTGTTATTACTGCAACAATATTATTTTCTATATTCCTCCATTTTAGGTGCCTTAAGTTGAAATCCCCCAGGAGCAAGATGTTGGGTGCAGGAGCTGGAAGATTTTCCAGACAGTGGTCAATTTTTAACAGCTGTTCCTGGAATTGCTGGGATGTTGCATCCGGAGGCTTGTAGACTACCACAATGACTAGGTTTTGGTTCTCGACCTTTACTGCTAAAACTTCCACTACGTCATTTGAGGCATTAAGCAGTTCTGTGCAAACAAGTGACTCTGCAATGTACAGGCCAACCCCCCCCCTTTTGCCTGTTCACTCTGTCACATCTGTATAGGTTGTAACCTGGGATCCATATTTCGTTGTCCAAGTGATCCTTTATGTGGGTCTCAGTGAAAGCCGCGAACATTGCCTTTGCCTCTGCAAGCAGTCCACGGATGAAAGGTATTTTGTTGTTTGTTGCTGGCTTTAGACCCTGTATATTTGCAAAGAAGAATGTTATCGGACTGGTGGTATTGTTGGTACTGGGGGGGGATTTTTTTTCCGGCATTAGTATCTATATATATATATATATATATATATATATATTTTTGTATATATTTATATATATATATATATATATATATATATATATATATATATATATATATGACCACCTTTTCATGTGAAGCACAGTACGTACAAGCGGTGTTTGATTTGAGTGCAGCAGCCAGTTCTGTCATTATATATGTGCTTCTCCAGTACTGTGTAGTCACAGTTGATTATTGTTCACTGCCTGTATCTTGTTACATATTGACTATGTACCCATATATTTTTGTACCTGAGTTTTAAATAAAATATAAAAAAAATCAACATTCCTACCTGTTATAAACATTAGTTTAAATTTATTGTGTGTATATTAATGCTGTGAGTGTCAACAGAGATGATGGGATGATAGAAGGATTTCCCAGTGGTTTATCCTGTCATACTCCACCGCACAGGATGGTTCCCCTGTCATACTCCGTCACATGGGATGGTTCCCCTGTCATACTCCGTCACATGGGATGGTTCCCCTGTCATACTCCGTCGCATGGGATGGTTCCCCTGTCATACTCCATCACACAGGATGGTTACCCACTCATAGTCCGTCGGGGCCAGGAGCTCGGACTCGACCCCCGCAACCTCAACTAGGTGAGTACATAGAATGGTTTCTCTGTCATACTCCGTCACATAGGATGGTTCCCCTGTCATACTCCGTCACATAGGATGGTCTCCATGTCATACTCCGTCACATAGGATAGTTTCCCTGTCATACTCCGTCACATAGGATGGTTTCCCTGTCATACTCCATCACAGGATGGTTTCCCTGTCATACTCCATCACACAGGATGGTTTCCCTGTCATACTCCATCACACATGATGGTTGCCCTGTCATACTCCATCACTCAGGATGGTTTCCCTGTCATACTCCATCACTCAGGATGGTTTCCCTGTCATACTCCATCACTCAGGATGGTTTCCCTGTCATACTCCATCACAGGATGGTTTCCCTGTCATACTCCGCCACACAGGATGGTTTCCCTGTCATACTCCATCACACAGGATGGTTTCCCTGTCATACTCCATCACAGGATGGTTTCCCTGTCATACTCCGCCACACAGGATGGTTTCCCTGTCATACTCCATCACTCAGGATGGTTTCCCTGTCATACTCCATCACTCAGGATGGTTTCCCTGTCATACTCCATCACAGGATGGTTTCCCTGTCATACTCCGCCACACAGGATGGTTTCCCTGTCATACTCCATCACTCAGGATGGTTTCCCTGTCATACTCCATCACAGGATGGTTTCCCTGTCATACTCCATCACAGGATGGTTTCCCTGTCATACTCCATCACTCAGGATGGTTTCCCTGTCATACTCCATCACAGGATGGTTTCCCTGTCATACTCCATCACAGGATGGTTTACCTGTCACACTCCATCACACGGGATGGTTTACCTGTCACACTCCATCACACAGGATGGTTTACCTGTCACACTCCATCACACGGGATGGTTTACCTGTCACACTCCATCACACGGGATGGTTTACCTGTCACACTCCATCACACAGGATGGTTTACCTGTCACACTCCATCACACGGGATGGTTTACCTGTCATACTCCGTCACACAGGATGGTTTCCCTGTCATACTCCATCACACAGGATGGTTTCCCTGTCATACTCCGTCACATAGGATGGTTTCCCTGTCATACTCCGTCACACAGGATGGTTTCCCTGTCATACTCCATCACACAGGATGGTTTCCCTGTCATACTCCATCACAGGATGGTTTCCCTGTCATACTCCATCACACAGGATGGTTTCCCTGTCATACTCCATCACACAGGATGGTTTCCCTGTCATACTCCATCACAGGATGGTTTCCCTGTCATACTCCGTCACATAGGATGGTTTCCCTGTCATACTCCGTCACATAGGATGGTTTCCCTGTCATACTCCGTCACATAGGATGGTTTCCCTGTCATACTCCATCACAGGATGGTTTCCCTGTCATACTCCATCACACAGGATGGTTTCCCTGTCATACTCCATCACAGGATGGTTTCCCTGTCATACTCCGTCACATAGGATGGTTTCCCTGTCATACTCCATCACACAGGATGGTTTCCCTGTCATACTCCATCACACAGGATGGTTCCCCTGTCATACTCCATCACACAGGATGGTTTCCCTGTCATACTCCATCACACAGGATGGTTTCCCTGTCATACTCCGCTACATAGAATGGTTTCCCTGTCATACTCCATCACAGGATGGTTTCCCTGTCATACTCCGTCACATAGGATGGTTTCCCTGTCATACTCCGTCACATAGGATGGTTTCCCTGTCATACTCCATCACACAGGATGGTTTCCCTGTCATACTCCATCACACAGGATGGTTTCCCTGTCATACTCCATCACAGGATGGTTTCCCTGTCATACTCCATCACAGGATGGTTTCCCTGTCATACTCCATCACAGGATGGTTTCCCTGTCATACTCCATCACACAGGATGGTTTCCCTGTCATACTCCGCTACATAGGATGGTTTCCCTGTCATACTCCATCACAGGATGGTTTCCCTGTCATACTCCGTCACATAGGATGGTTTCCCTGTCATACTCCGTCACATAGGATGGTTTCCCTGTCATACTCCATCACACAGGATGGTTTCCCTGTCATACTCCATCACACAGGATGGTTTCCCTGTCATACTCCATCACAGGATGGTTTCCCTGTCATACTCCATCACAGGATGGTTTCCCTGTCATACTCCATCACAGGATGGTTTCCCTGTCATACTCCATCACACAGGATGGTTTCCCTGTCATACTCCATCACACAGGATGGTTTCCCTGTCATACTCCGTCACATAGGATGGTTTCCCTGTCATACTCCATCACAGGATGGTTTCCCTGTCATACTCCATCACACAGGATGGTTTCCCTGTCATACTCCATCACACAGGATGGTTTCCCTGTCATACTCCGTCACAGGATGGTTTCCCTGTCATACTCCATCACACAGGATGGTTTCCCCGTCATACTCCATCACAGGATGGTTTCCCTGTCATACTCCATCACACAGGATGGTTTCCCTGTCATACTCCGTCACAGGATGGTTTCCCTGTCATACTCCATCACACAGGATGGTTTCCCTGTCATACTCCATCACACAGGATGGTTTCCCCGTCATACTCCATCACAGGATGGTTTCCCTGTCATACTCCATCACACAGGATGGTTTCCCTGTCATACTCCATCACAGGATGGTTTCCCTGTCATACTCCATCACACAGGATGGTTACCCTGTCATACTCCATCACAGGATGGTTTCCCTGTCATACTCCATCACACAGGATGGTTTCCCTGTCATACTCCATAACACAGGATGGTTTCCCTGTCATACTCCATCACAGGATGGTTTCCCTGTCATACTCCATCACACAGGATGGTTTCCCTGTCATACTCCATCACAGGATGGTTTCCCTGTCATACTCCATCACACAGGATGGTTTCCCTGTCATACTCCATCACAGGATGGTTTCCCTGTCATACTCCATCACAGGATGGTTTCCCTGTCATACTCCATCACACAGGATGGTTACCCTGTCATACTCCATCACACAGGATGGTTCCCCTGTCATACTTCGTCACATAGGATGGTTTCCCTGTCATACTCCATCACACAGGATGGTTTCCCTGTCATACTCCATCACACAGGATGGTTTCCCTGTCATACTCCATCACACAGGATGGTTCCCCTGTCATACTCCATCACACAGGATGGTTCCCCTGTCATACTCCATAACACAGGATGGTTCCCCTGTCATACTCCATAACACAGGATGGTTCCCCTGTCATACTCCATCACACAGGATGGTTCCCCTGTCATACTCCATCACACAGGATGGTTCCCCTGTCATACTCCATAACACAGGATGGTTCCCCTGTCATACTCCATAACACAGGATGGTTCCCCTGTCATACTCCATAACACAGGATGGTTCCCCTGTCATACTCCATCACACAGGATGGTTTCCCTGTCATACTCCATCACAGGATGGTTCCCCTGTCATACTCCATCACACAGGATGGTTTCCCTGTCATACTCCATCACATAGGATGGTTTCCCCGTCATGCTCCGTCACATAGGATGGTTTCCCCGTCATGCTCCGTCACATAGGATGGTTTCCCCGTCATGCTCCGTCACATAGGATGGTTTCCCCGTCATGCTCCGTCACATAGGATGGTTTCCCCGTCATGCTCCGTCACATAGGATGGTTTCCCCGTCATGCTCCGTCACATAGGATGGTTTCCCTGTCATGCTCCGTCACATAGGATGGTTTCCCTGTCATACTCCGTTACATAGGATGGTTTCCCTGTCATACTCCATCACACGGGATGGTTTCCCTGTCATACTCCATCACTCAGGATGGTTTCCCTGTCATACTCCATCACACGGGATGGTTTCCCTGTCATACTCCATCACACAGGATGGTTTCCCTGTCATACTCCATCACACAGGATGGTTTCCCCGTCATGCTCCGTCACATAGGATGATTTCCCTGTGACACTCCATCACACAGCATGTTTTTTCCCCGTCAACATTCCGTCACACATTGTAATTTCCTGTCATACCACAACATAAACATGGTTTTCCTGTCATAATGTATCACGTAAGATGAGTTATCACGCATAATGAAATCTGTCACCCTGTGAGCAAGTTTATTCAAGTACAGGTACTCATAAATACAGTTACATAAATTATCATACATAGCAGCATATGTGTAGATTACCTAGGGTAACCCAAAAAAGTTAGATAAAGTGACGTATTTCTGTTGGAACCTTGACTTATTTCCACTGGGGTCGTGATCAGCAGTGTACTGAGGATATGGTCAATCATTCCACTAAAAGTTGATCAGCTACGGCATCTTCCAAGGCTTCCTTCCTGCAGGTCTGGAGTTACTGTTACTCTGGGAGTACCATTTTGGCTGGCATATCATGCAAAGATTATGAAGTCTGAGTACATCATCTTGATGAAAGGAGGAGAGATGTATACGCATATAGAAGCCAGAAGCTTGTGACGACGTTTCGGTCCGATTTGGACTATTTACAAGCTAGTGTGTCTTTGTAAATGGGCCAAGTTGGACCAAAACGTCGTCCTAAGCTTTTATCTCCTATTTGGGGGTTATTTGTGTATTGTTCCAGTCACGTTATTGAAGCTACGTTTCCTAGGGTAAAGAGTGTGATTCAAGTATGTATAATGGCGCACGCGAGAGAGCAACGTTGAATGTCGTGTAGGCTGCAATATCAAATAAAAGACATTTTGCAGAAGCAATAAAAGCGTCTTATGCACGGTGCACGCTCACAACAGTGCACCCTCACACCTCATCAGCAGTTAATGGTCAACTTGTTTGTCAAGAGGCTGAGCACTGCAAGATTTCATGACACTGATTACCTCTCTTGTGTTACTCTTTAATATTAATAATATTTCTGCAACATGCACAAATGTTATAATCTTGGATGACATTTATTAATACTTTAAGGAGATTGAAAGTCAATGGAATTGTTGAACAATGTCTTGAAAAATGCACTTTGCAATGTATAGACTATACACTATAACATATGACTTGGTATATAGTGTCTACACTGAAAATACCCAGGCTGTAGTCTCCACGCTGAGGAATACACACCTCTAAGTATACATACACTAATACACACCGCTCAGTATACGTACACTGGAGAAATATACACTCAGTGTAGTTGAAGTACTGGCAGTAAAGGTTGAAAACCAAAACCTTATCATTACGGTTGTATACGAGCCTCCTGATGCAACTTCCCAACAATTCCAGGAACAGCTTTTGAAAATTGACCGTCTTAAAAATCTCCCAACTCCTGCCCCAAACATCTTGCTGCTGGGGGATTTCAACTTAAGACATCTAAAATGGAGGAATGTAACAACTAATGTTTTAGCAGAGATAACCCCAGGCGGCAGCTCAGACAAAAATTCACCATATGAGATATTAATTTCTGCAACAACTTCTCCTTAAACTAACAGACAGTGGAGCCAACAAGACTGGAAAATACACTGGACCTCTTCTTCATTTATAATGATGATCTGATACAAAATATAACAGTATCAAAGACAATACACTCAGATCACAACATAATAGAGGTACATGCATGCGCAGGGCTCCTGACCAGTATAAGGTGAACAGTTATGAGGGAGCCTTCACCAAATTCGTCTTCAGTAACAAAAACATAGAGTGGGATGAAATCAACAATATCCTAAATTAAACAAGCTGGGACGATATCCTAAACAACACGGATCCGAACCTTTGCCTAGAAAGAATTAACTCTGTGGCAATTGAGGTATGCTCATGGCACATTCCTTTAAGAGAAAAGAAGAGATGTTGGCTAGAGAGAGACGCTCCCTATACAGGCGAAGTCGAAGAACCACAGCTGCTGAAAGGGGCCAGTATATCTGAAAGGATATACAGTGAAAGTTCTCTGTATATTCTCAAGGTCTGCAATTTCACCTGCCTTGAAAGAGGACGTTAGTATACAGCAATATTCCAGCCTAGAGAGAAGAAGCAATTTGAAGATGATCATTATGGGCTTCACATCCCTAGTTTTGAAGGCTCTCATTATTCATCCTATCATTTTCCAAGCAGTTGTGGACTTGTGGTAGATACATTGTTGTGATCTTTGAAAGTGAGATCCTGTGACATTATCACTCCCAGGTCCTTCACATTAGTTTTATGCTATATTGTGTGGTTGGAATTTGTGTTATACTCCGATTCAGTTTTAATTTCCTCGAGTTTTCGATATAGGAGTAATTGAAATTTATCTTCATTGAACTTCATAACGTTTTTTGCCGCCCATTTAAAGATTTGGTTATTGTCCGCTTGGAGACTGGCGGTACCAGGAGCTCTTCTGGAGGATGCCTTTGTTTCTACAAGTACATGTACGAGGTATACAGGCCTAGCTGACATACTACTAATACCAGTAATTTCATTCTCCTCCCGTCTGGATACCAGTCTGACTAGCAGTACACAAATCAATGCACCCACGGTAACGAGTGGTTTTGAAGCAAGGAATAAATCTGCGACTGCGGGTTCTGATCTACACTACAAAAACGCTACAGAAACATTACAAAAATACTACAAAGGCACTACAAAAACATTGCAAAAACAATACACACTACAAAAACAGTACAGTGGCACAACACATTTTTTTCTGGAGAGGAAGTCATGAGGGTAATTGATTTCTGTCTTAATGTTACATTAGTTAAAATTATGACAGTGATAATAATGCAAATATTTTATTTATTTATTTATTTATTTATAAATTTTAGCATACATACAGAGGTACAAAAAAATACAGATAAGAGCAGCATGCCAAAGCCACTTATACTATGCATAGCATTACGGGCTGGCTTAAAATTAACTTAAGATTAACTAAGCAATGATGAAATCAGTGATAAGACATTATTGTAAACAGATAACTATAAAATACAAACGAGCATTACAAAGACAGGTCATATGGTTGCATGCATTGTTGTTCATTCAGGTAGTGTATTTGAAAAAAAAAAAAAAAACATACATTGTATTTGATGAGTGTGTTAGAATTGATGATGACAAATATAGTTTTGTATCCTTCAAAATAATGTTTATATGATGTATTAAACATAGAAATTAAAGTGAAAACATGCTATAATTGTTAAAGCTTGAAAAATTTATTCAGAGATCTCAATGAGAATAAGCCGTTTGACTTTTTTGGCGGGAATAGCCTAGATAATGTACGTATATATTAATATCAGAAAACTGTAATCATCCCCCCTAAAAAAAATGTAAAACTGTAGCTAAATACACTGATTTTCTTATTTACAAGTGAGAGATACTATGTAAGTACCTAAACAAACCGACTTACAAGTTAAAGTTTAAAAAGTCACTGACTGACATTTTCGGAGGGATTTATCCTAGGTAATTTACACTATGTATGATAATTGCACTTACGTATACCTGTGTCTAAATAAACCTGCTTACCCGACTCGTGTACAACTGTACATAAATAAACTGACTGATTTAGTAGTGAGAGTTAAGGGAAAGTGAGCCATGTTGATGGTAGTGGTGGGTAAAGGTTGTTAAGAAGTGACGACAGCAAGTAGCCAGCTGCGGGTAACACTCGGTCATTATAGGACCGTCAGGAGATATTGGCCTGTACCTACTCCTTCCTGCTGGCTTCAGGGCGTATCAGAGACATATGTCCCCTCAAGGATTGTTCCTTGATGTTGGTGAGGGGCTCTTGATTTAGGGAATTGGATCTGTGCTCCAGTTCCCCGAATTAAGCCTGAATGCCTTCCACATCCCCCCCAGGCGCTACATAATCCTCCGGGTTTAGCGCTTCCCCCTTGATTATAATAATAATAATCAGACATATGATACATAGTTATTAGTCAAGACATTTCCACTTTGGTCGATATCCCCTCTGCTAGCACTGGACGGCCGGGCTCGATACGGCGTATGCTGTCAGTGGCCCTGAAACCCAACAGAAGAACAACAACAACTCGGTCATTATGAGTTTCTTCACTTGCAAGGTCACTAGTCTTCTTAAAACTGGTGAGTGGTCACTGTCTCACTTTGGTGATTACTTATTACTCTAAACTTTATATGTGAGGGTATATAGGTCAGTGTACCCGTGTATATACCCTCCATCACTGGTGGTTGGTGTAGGTCAATGTACTCGTGTATATACCCTCTCCATCACTGGTGGTTGGTGTAGGTCAGTGTACTCGTGTATATACCCTCTCCATCACTGGTGGTTGGTGTAGGTCAGTGTACCCGTGTATATACCCTCCATCACTGGTGGTTGGTGTAGGTCAGTGTACCCGTGTATATACCCTCCATCACTGCTGGTTGGTGTAGGTCAATGTACTCGTGTATGTACCCTCTCCATCACTGGTGGTTGGTGTAGGTCAGTGTACCCGTGTATATATCCTCCATCACTGGTGGTTGGTGTAGGTCAATGTACTCGTGTATATACCCTCTCCATCACTGGTGGTTGGTGTAGGTCAGTGTACCCGTGTATATACCCTCCATCACTGGTGGTTGGTGTAGGTCAGTGTACCCGTGTATATATCCTCCATCACTGGTGGTTGGTGTAGGTCAATGTACTCGTGTATATACCCTCTCCATCACTGGTGGTTGGTGTAGGTCAGTGTACCCGTGTATATACCCTCCATCACTGGTGGTTGGTGTAGGTCAGTGTACCCGTGTATATACCCTCCATCACTGCTGGTTGGTGTAGGTCAATGTACTCGTGTATATACCCTCTCCATCACTGGTGGTTGGTGTAGGTCAGTGTACCCGTGTATATACCCTCCATCACTGGTGGTTGGTGTAGGTCAGTGTACCCGTGTATATATCCTCCATCACTGGTGGTTGGTGTAGATCACCCCCTCAAGGAAGGTTCCTTGATGTTAGTGAGGGGCTCTTGATTTAGGGAATTGGATCTGTGCTCCAGTTCCCCGAATTAAGCCTGAATGCCTTCCACATCCCCCCCCCCAGGCGCTGTATAATCCTCCGGGTTTAGCGCTTCCCCTTGATTATAATAATAATGGTGTAGGTCAGTGTACCCGTGTATATACCCTCCATCACTGGTGGTTGGTGTAGGTCAGTGTACCCGTGTATATACCCTCCATCACTGGTGGTTGGTGTAGGTCAGTGTACCCGTGTATATATCCTCCATCACTGGTGGTTGGTGTAGGTCAGTGTACTCGTGTATATACCCTCCATCACTGGTGATTGGTGTAGGTCAGTGTACTCGTGTATATACCCTCTCCATCACTGGTGGTTGGTGTAGGTCAGTGTACTCGTGTATATACCCTCTCCATCACTGGTGGTTGGTGTAGGCCAAGCCTCTCCATCACTGGTGGTGGGCATAGGGCAGTGTACTCATGTATATACCCCTCTCCATCACTGGTGGTTGGTGTAGGTCAGTATACTCGTCTTTATCACTGTATGCATGAGTACATTGACCTATACCCTCTCCATCACTGATGGTGGGTGTAGTTACCTGGAGAGGGTTTTAGGGTCAACGCCCCGTGGCTCGGTCTGAGACCAGTCCTCATGGTGGATCAGTCTGATCAACCAGGCTGTTATTGCTGGCCACACGCAAATTGAAGTATGAACCACAGCCCAGCAGGTCAGGTACTGACTGTAGGTGCCTGTCCAGTGCCTTCTTGAAGACAGCCAGGGGCTTATTAGTAATCCCCCTTATGTTTGCTGGGAGGCAGTTGAACAGTCTTGGGCCCCTGACACTTATTGTGCTGTCTCTGTGTACTCGTGGTGCCCCTGCTTTTCGTTGGGGGAATGTTGCATCTCCTGCCGAGTTTTTTGCTTTCATAGGGAGTGATTTTCGTGTGCAACTTTGGTACTAATCCCTCTAGGATTTTTCCAATTGTATATTATCATGTAGCTCTCTCGCCTGCACTCCAGGGAATCCAGATCAAGGGCCTTCAACTGTTCCCAGTAATTTAGGTGCCTTATCGTACTTATGTGTGCCATGAAAGTTCTTTGTAGGTCAGTGTTTCCATGTATATGCCCTCTTCATCACTGGTGGCGGGTGTAGGTCAGTGTAGTCATGTAAATACCCTCTCCATTACTGGTGGTGGGTGTAGGTCAGTGTACTAATGTATATACACTCTCCATCACTGGTGAGTATATACATGAATACATTGACCTATACCCTCTCCATCACTAGTGGTTGGTGTAGGTCAGTGTACCCATCTATATACTCCTCTCCATCACTGGTGGTGGGTGTAGGTCAGTGTATCCATGTATATACCCTCTCCATCACTAGTGATTGGTGTAGGTCAGTGTACCCATCCATATACCCCTCTCCATCACTGGTGGTGGGTGTAGGTCAGTGTATCCATGTATATACCCTCTCCATCACTAGTGATTGGTGTAGGTCAGTGTACCCATCCATATACCCCTCTCCATCATTGGTGGTGGGTGTAGGTCAGTGTACCCATGTAAATACCCTCTCCATCACTGGTGGTGTGTGTATGCCTGTATATCCTTTGTTTTCAAATCACACTGTTTGACATTTTGTGGGTTATCTTAAAGTAATCTAAATAATCTACGATCATTTTATACATACAACAATACATGTACTGAGTTTATTGCAGATGTATATTACTGTAATCTAAATAATCTACCATCATTTTATACATACAACAATACTGAGTTTATTGCAGATGTATATTACTGTATTCATGGGAGAAGCATTAAACCCATAGGAGTTATTTTATGCCTAGGAAATGGTAGGCAATTTAAGTAAAAGAAAAGTGTGTTTATTTCCATAGATCAAGAGCCTCTCCAACATTAAGATACTCCCCATGATGGGATTGCAAATGTTTAAATGCATAACATTTACTTGTGGACCTTACACGTTACATTGTATGTTAGGATATAGTGAGACAAGACACTTGAGCCAACACTAGGTCATATATATTGAGTTTTGGTCCTGGGACCTTGTTCACTTTTGCTCACTTGTCTTTTTAAACCACTTATCAATATCCATCACCAGTTTTTCATACAATTATGGTATAAAGTTTTCTTGGTTTGATTATCACAGTAATCTTACAGTATGAAGCTTTTCCCACATATCTTAGTTACTGTACTTTAGTAATCGATTAACAGTTTTGTTTTGTTTTCATTTTTAAAGGAGCAATATGTGGCTGTAAAAGGAACTATGCTACAGTCTCTCCCTCACACCTGGAGGCAGGATATTTTAAACCACAGAGAGTGCTCATTCTAACAAAGCTTTCAAGATATGAATTTGAGAAGCGTCGTCACCCAGAACTGACTGAGCGTCAACTAGAAAAATGTCTCCAAACAAGAGGTTCAGACTATAATATACTTTTGTATCATCATTACATTCATAAGGTTAGTTTCAGATGATACAGTACAGTATTGATAAGTATATGTTTGTTTCAGTAAACCTTCCCAAATAGTGTCAGAAAAAATGTTGCAGCTAATTTGTAGGTAATGATGTATAAGGTAGTTATGACATAGCTTGTCTGTTTAGGTTAGTGTATTGTATTTCATTTGTATTGTTAAAAATTAATGTACAGTATTAATTGTAATGAGACTGTTCAGGCATTTAGAAAATACAATTGACTGTGTGATGTGATTAAATTTATGAATAAAATACATATTGATGAGGTTAGTAGTAGCTTAGATTGTAGTTTACAACTTCTTTTTTTTAGGGTGTCGAGAATACGGTTAACAGTGTCTTCACTGCTGCTGGCATTGAGACAAGAACTGTATATCGGTTTGACTACTCCGATCCCAATATTAATTGGGCTGATGTTATCGTAACAACAGGTGGTGATGGGACATACTTACTCGCAGCTTCCAAAATTTTAGACAGAAACAAACCTCTTATTGGGTTTAACTCTGATCCAACAAGATCAAAAGGACAATTGTGTCTCCCACAAAAATATTCTGTTGATGTCAAAGAGGCTCTTGACAAGCTGTTGAAGGCAAGTGTTTATTATTATTGGATTCAGTTTCTTTGTATCAGGAGGAATGATAAATATGAAATGAATAAACTTGGTTTTAGATTTCTGTAATGTTCTACTTCTACTAGTATGTCTAAGATGTTGCTAGGTGTATATGTATATGTTGCTGACCCTGATTTAATGGATTTTGAGTATCCATCACAATATATGGCTGGACAACATTCCATTAAATCCAGAATTACCTTTTACTGCTTGGTATATTCATTTTGGATTTAACACATATTGTTAAAACAGAGTTGTCATTATTTTAAGTCATTTCTGGATTTAATGGATAAAACTCCTTTAAATTCAGAATTATTGGTTGTTGCAGATTTAATGGACTAATTTTGTTAAATCCAAGAATTGTCAGTTTCTATGAAGATTGTGGAAAGTATCCTAGTAATTCAGATTTAATGTACAATCGGCTAAATTTAAGGGACATCCCCCCCCTCCTCCCTATTAGTCTGTTGAGTCGAGGGTTCAGTGTAATATAATAGGCTTTAGTAAAAAATGACAGTATTTTATTCAGTTGGTTTAGAAAGGGGGATTACATAGGAACACACTTTGAGGTATGCACTACAGTGAAACCTCGGCTTTTGTATGCCCTAGTTTGTATGTACGTGTAACTATAGTTATTCTCTATAATTTTTTTTTTTTTTTTGGGGGGGGGGGGTGTCTAGAATGGATTAATTGGATTTACATTATTTCTTATGGGAAATATTAATAAAAAATACATTTTATAGAGAATAACTATAGTTTTACGTACAAACTAGGGTAAACAAAAACCGAGGTTCCACTGTATTTTCATCTTTTACTAATTTAAATCTAAATTTTTAAATGTAAAATGTAGTTGTACAATTAGATCTACACACTAAAGAATGAGGAAGCTTTCTTCTACATAATTATCTCTGTCACAGAACTCCATTTTTTTAATAGGAGAGTTGGCTGGGAAACCTTTTTCTTAGAGGAAAACTAGTTGCAGCTGAATATCGTATACTCTAATTCATAGAATGAAAGGAAAAATAGATTTTATTTTACTTTTTTGGGGTACCTTTAATGCATTTATTTCATTTACAAAGTTTTTAAGAAAGGCTCAAAGGAATTTGTGAGATGTTGAATTTAATTACCATAAGCAAAAAGGTAGAAAGTTGAAAGTGAACATAGAAAAGAGTAAGGTGATGAGGGTATCAAATAATTTAGATAAAGAAAAATTGGATATCAAATTGGAGAGGAGTATGGAAGAAGTGAATGTTTTCAGATATTTGGGAGTTGACGTGTCAGCGGATGGTTTTATGAAGCATGAGGTTAATCATAGAATTGATGAAGAAAAAAGGTGAGTGGTGTGTTGAGGTATATGTGGAGACAAAAAGCATTATCTATGGAGGCAAAGAAGGGAATTTATGAAAGTATAGTGGTACCAACACTTATATGGGTGTGAAGCTTGAGTTGTAAATGCTGCAGCGAGGAGATGGTTGGAGGCAGTGGAGATGTCCTGTCTAAGGGCAATGTGTGGTGTAAGTATGTATTATGCAGAAAATTCGGAGTGTGAAAATTAGGAGAAGGTGTGGAGTTGATAAAAGTATTAGTCAGAGGGCTGAAGAGGGGTTGTTGAGGTGGTTTGGTCATTTAGAGAGAATGGATCAAAGTAGAATGACATGGAGAGCGTATAAATCTGTAGGGGAAGGAAGGCGGGGTAGGGGTCGTCCTCGAAAAGGTTGGAGGGAGGGGGTAAAGGAGGTTTTGTGGGCGAGGGGCTCGGACTTCCAGGAAGCGTGCATGAGCACGTTAGATAGGAGTGAATGGAGACGAATGGTATTTGGGACCTGACGATCTGTTGGAGTGTGAGCAGGGTAATATTTAGTGAAGGGATTCAGGAAAACTGGTTATTTTTATGTAGCTGGACTTGAGTCCTGGAAATGGGAGGTACAATGCCTGCACTTTAAAGGAGGGGTTTGGAATATTAGCAGTTTGGAGGGATATGTTGTGTATTTTTATACGTATATGCTTCTAAACTGTTGTATACTGAGCACCTCTGCAACAACAGTGATTATGTGTGAGTGAGGTGAAAGTGTTGAATAATGATGAAAGTATTTTCTTTTTGGAGATTTTCTTTCTTTTTGGGTCGCCCTGCCTCGGTGGGAGACGGCCGACTTGTTAAAAAAAAAAAAAAACACATACGTACTGTACTAAATGTAAATCATCTAGTGTGCTCATCACTGCATGAACAAAAGGAAGTATTCAAGACTTTAGTTTTTTAACAGTTGTGAACTTAAGGTGTTGTAAGTTTTGTTTAAGAAGTGATATAGCTTAAATTATGACTATACAATATACATATTACTGTATTATATTACTGTATATGATAGCTTAGCCCATAGAAAATAAAAAAAAAATGTATATACAGTATGTTTTTCTAGGTTGACTGGTGGCTTGAAAACTGGGTAGAATGAATAATGCATTAACTGGAGTAAAATGTATACAGTACTGAGATCCAATATGTGCTTCAGATTCTGTCTGCTTGTAGTATCTGGTATACTGTATTTTAGCAGTTATGTAAATTATTTACATGATTTTTAAATTATTAGCAGATGTAAGTCATTAACATGTGCAACTATTGTGTGCTGCACAGGGAAAATTCCGATGGACCTTCAGAAGCAGAATTCGTGTCACTCTAATTGGTGATGACATTTATAAACCACCTGTGGAGCTTCATGCCCAGCAGCTCCACTACCATGAGTACAGGTATTGTTTGGTGGTATTAAAGGCACTCCTCACAATGACCTATTGTTCTGGTAATTATATCTCAACTGAAAAAAATTGCAAATTTTATTGTGGTTATTTGGGGCTTGTATAGGATTTTTCTACATTCAGTGCTTCAGGTTCCTTTGTAAATTCTTCTAATAGAGCATAAATCTTAAAATGTTAGAACCATTTAGGGCCAATTTAAAAGCTGTATCATATTTATACATGTACTTATTTTTAACCTTCAATTTTTATTTATACTGGCCCATCATTTTTATAAATAATATCCATCAAGCTCATGACATTTAAATTCGATCTGAAACACTGGTTGTTTACATTGTTGAGTACCTGGTTTGATTCTGAGTGCTGAGCTGTGTTGGCAGAGCCCTGTTTGCTTTTGTTAGCATAAAAATCCCTTTCTTCAGTGCCGCTTTCATGTAGAGTATGTGTGTATTCACGTAAGTTGAATATGAACTTGTGCATGGGTGCTGCATTTCTCCCAGAATCCTAATGTATGGAATAGTTTTGTACACTTCACTTCAAGGTATTGTATGTACAGAAAGATTGCTCCATAACCCAAAATTTTCTTTCAGTGTTCTGTACTGTATTTGTGTTTAAAATATCAAAGAAAATGCATTTTGCTATCTGTTATGCTGTGTTTTACACTTTGTTAAATAATCACTGATGTAAGATTATCATTCACCTGAATGATAGCTTTATACATAACATGAGAGTAACATACAGGTACCTGGATATGGAGCCTCACTTACGGACATTAAAGGATGATGTACCTCTGTGCAGTGAGACTGGCATGGCAAGGAGAGTACTTCCAGTCTTGGCTCTTAATGAGGTTGGTCAACTATGTGATATGCCCTTCACTTATTTCTTGCTCCTTGTGAAGTACGTATTATATATGACTGGTAGTTGTGAAATAAAAATATTACTTCAAACATGTTTTTTTTTATGTACGTACAGTGGACCCCCAGTATTCGATATTAATCCGTTCCTGAGAGCTCATCGAATACCGAAAATATCGAAAAGCGAATCAGTTTTCCCCATAAGAAATAATGGAAATCAAATTAATCCGTGCAAGACACCCAAAAGTATGAAAAAAAAAAAATTTACCACATGAAATATTAAGTTTAATGCAATAGAATAATTACAATAACAATAGAATAATAACAATATAATAATTGACACCTACCTTTAATGAAGATCTGGTGATGATTGATGGGATGGGAGGAGGGGAGAGTGTCGAAGTTGTTACTGTTTAGAAGGGGAATCCCCTTCCATTAGGACTTGAGGTAGCAAGTCCTTTTCCGGGGTTACTTCCCTTCTTCTTTTAATGCCACTAGAACCAGCTTGAGAGTCACTGGACCTCTGTCGCACAACAAATCTGTTCATAGAGCTCTGTACCTCCCGTTCCTTTAAGATTTGTCTAAAATGGGCCACAACATTGTCATTGTAATAGTCACCAGCACGGCTTGCAATAGCTGTGTTAGGGTGATTTTCATCCATAAAGGTTTGCAGTTCAACCCACTTTGCACACATTTCCTTAATTTTTGAAGTAGGCACAATGGATTCCACAACTGGCATAGGCTTCTCAGGGTTAGCCCCAAACCCTTCAAAATCTTTCTTAATTTCCATACTAATTCTCACCCTTTTTACCACAGGGTTGGCACTAGAAGCTTTCTTGGGGCCCATGGTGACTTATTTTGCAGAAAGAAGTACCAAAAACAGTGATAATATGGAATGTACCGAATGTATCCTTAGATGCGCGCACACTGCCTGGCTTGTAAACACTGGCACACACAGGGCAGTTCAGGCCACACGTGGACACGTCTCGTACGAATCGCATCGAATACCGGGTTTTTGATCGGATACCGAGGCGAAATTTTTGCGTTAAAATGCATCGAATACTGGATTTATCGGATACCGATGCCATCGAATACCGGGGGTCCACTGTACAGTATATTAAGGGTGGTGTCTTTTTTTTTCAGTCATCTTCTGCCAAGACAGGGAGACCCTAAAAAAAAAAAACACACATTCACCATCATTCATTCTGTCACTGTCTTTCCAGAAGTGTGCTGGCATCACAATTCAAATTGCTCTCTGACTGCAGCATCCCCACCCTTACTTTAGATTGCAGACACTGCCCTTCCCACCTCCAGGATTCGACTCTGACTTAACAAGTTTCCCTGAATCTCTTCATAAAGGTTACCTTGCTCACACTCCAGCAACATGTCCCATAAAAACTGCTTGTCTCCATTCACTCCTAACATGCTTGCACAAGCCTGTTGACCCTTTCACTGTCGAGAGCCCTGCTCACAAACTTGTTCTCAGTGTCAAAGAATTTAAAAAAAAAAAAATTTCCTTATGAAATGATTAGAGAATCTTTTCCTGGTGGTAATTACACCAAAAGTACAAAATTTGATGGAAAACTTATGGAATTACGCTCTCGCAAAGTTAGCGATACTTATGCATCGGCGA
This sequence comes from Cherax quadricarinatus, assembly GCF_038502225.1. NCBI lineage: Eukaryota > Metazoa > Arthropoda > Malacostraca > Decapoda > Parastacidae > Cherax > Cherax quadricarinatus. Next base: position 20,655,759 of record NC_091334.1, on the reverse strand, counting down.
TTTCGTCTGCTTTGAGCCCTATTTTTGGCCAATTCTGCTGTTCCAGTCAACCAAACTTATAGCTGTTTTACTAGAACTCCATTTGTTCTATCGGTTGAGTACAAGAAACTGCCCATTTACCGATTTCAACTACCCAATAAAGTGATCAGAAATTGGTAATTTGGCCAATTTCATAAACAGTTCAAGTAAGGCCAATTTCAAAACAGGGTCCAGAATTAACAATACAAATATTCCTAACACTAAAATAACATTTTGTCTGTTCATTAGTCAAGTCTCCTGGCCCCTTTTATATTACACCTGCTTTCCATTTTGAATTTTTATTCACACAAAAAATAGAAGATTTACTGTTATGCAGACTACTGCATTATTGTAAAAATGGTATAAATAACATCAGCACATTTGTGAAAACATATTAGACCCACCGATTGACGTGTATTGGATGCAAAAATTGAATATTTCCACTACTTTTAGCTCAGTTTCAAGGTACTTTTATTATGTAAACCATTCAGAATCATCTCTATTTCTGTAATATATCTTCCATTCTATCAAATGAGACCAAGAAAATGAGAATACATCCATAAATCCCATACAAAAATACACCGCAAAGTCAGTGTTTTAAACCAAAAATGCAGTCGGAGTTTTTTTTTTTTCTCGTTATGCACTGCGTGCTGCATTATTTTTTTTTTATACTGTTCACACTGACTGCTCATATGTAGGCCTACCAGCTTTCTTCTGCAAGATTGGAAGCAGCTAGAATTTTGGCGTAATATTACGGCACCAACACTGGCTTGCAAGCCGTAATATTACAGCACCGACAGTGAAAGGGTTAAAGACCCTAAAACTCTAAACCTCATTTACCCCTCCTATCCAGCCATTCCTGGGATGACCCTCTACCCTTCCTACCTTCTACCTCAAATTTGTACACTGTCGACTTATCCATCTCCATCCACTCTACATACCCAAACCACCTCAATAAACCCCTCTTTAGCTCTCTGAATTATGCCCACGGTGACATCACATCGCCTTTTAATTTTTGCACTCCAGATACTCTGTATTACATTCACTTCACACATTGCTCAACCTTGGCATCTCATCTACTTCTGGACTCCTCTTTCTTGCAATTTTTAAAACCTGTACCTTGCACCCCATAAGTGTCACTACCACTATACCCTGGTACATTCCCTCGTATGCCTCCACAGGTAAACTGCTTTCTTTCTTTCCACAGATGTCTCGACACCATGCACCTTCTTTTACTTTCACATACAGTGGACCCTCGACCAGCGATGGCATCGATTAACGATAAATCTGACTAGCAATACATTTTATCGCAAAAATTTTGCCTCGATTAGTGCTAAAAAACTCGACCAACACTATTCCTTCCGTCTGAGAGGCGTCCACTTCTGGCCAGTGTTTACAAGCCAGCCAGCCACAGCAGTCGATTCCAAGCATACAGTCGGAACATTTCATATTATCACAGCCTTTTTAGTGATTGCACCTGCAAAATAAGTCACCATGGGCCCCAAGAAAGCTTCTAGTGCCAACCCTACAGCAAAAAGGGTGAGAATTACTATGGATATGAAGAAAGAGATCATTGCTAAGTATGAAAGTGGAGTGCATGTCTCCGAGCTGGCCAGGCTGTACACAAAACCCCAATCAACCACTGCTACTATTGTGGCCAAGAAAACGGCAATCAAGGAAGCTGTTCTTGCCAAAGGTGCAACTATGTTTTTGAAACTGAGATCGCAAGTGATAGAAGATGTTGAGAGACTGTTATTGGTATGGATAAACGAAAAACAGATAGCAGGAGATAGCATCTCTCAAGCGATCATATGTGAAAAGGCTAGGAAGTTGCATGACGGTTTAATTAGAAAAATGCCAGCAACTAGTGGTGATGTGAGTGAATTTAAGGCCAGCAAAGGTTGGTTTGAGAGATTTAAGAATCGTAGTGGCATACATAGTGTGATAAGGCATGGTGAGGCTGCCAGTTTGGACCAAAAAGCAGCTGAAAAATATGTGCAGGAATTCAAGGAGTACATAGACAGTGAAGGACTGAAACCTGAACAAGTGTTTAATGGTGACACTGACAATGTTGTGAAACACGTTAGGAATGTCATAAAGGAACGGGAGGTACAGGCCTCTATGGGCAGATATGTTGTGCGACAGAGGTCCAGTGACTCTCAAGCTGGTTCTAGTGGCATTAAAAGAAGGGAAGTAACCCCGAAAAAGGACTTGCCACCTCAAGTCCTAATGGAAGGGGATTCCCCTTCTAAACACTAAGACCATCAACACACTCTCCTCTTCCCATCCCATCAATCATCACCAGATCTTCAATAAAGGTAAGTGTTATGTAACTGTGAATGTCTTCTTCAGTTTGTGTGTATTAAAATTAATATTTCATGTGTTAAAATTTTTTTTTTTCAATACTTTTGGGTGTCTTGCACGGATTAATTTGATTTCCATTATTTCTTATGGGGAAAATTAACTTGACTAACGATTATTTTGACTAACGATGAGCTCTCGGGAACGGATTAATAGCGTTAGTCGAGGGTCCACTGTATTGTATGGTTCACCTCATCTTTCATAGACCCATCTGCTGACGTGTCTACTTCAAATACATTCACATCCTCCATACTCCTGCCCTCTAATCTGATATTCAGTCTGTCAGTACCAAGACATTGTGTTACCCCTCACCCCTTTGTTCTTTTCTACCTTCACTTTTATTTTCCATCTTTTACACACCCTTCCAGATTCATCCTCCAATCTTTGCAATTTGTCTTCAGAATCCCCCCAAAACAACTGTCATCAGGAAAGAGCAACTATGATAACTTGCACGTTGTATCAGATCCAACACCCTAGCATTTACTTCTTTTACAGTCCCATCTATATAGTATATATGTTAAACAACCATGGTGGCATCATGCATCCCTAAGTCCTTCTTTCACTGGGAAATAGTCCCTCTTCACTGGGAAATAGTCCGTCTCCTCCTACATACCCTAACCTGAGCCTCGCTCTCTTCATAAATACTCACTGTTGCTTTTTAGTAACCTACCTCCTACTCCATACATTTGGAACAACTTCCATATAGCTTCCTTATCTGTTCTGTCATATGCCTTTCCTAAATCCATAAATGCAACAAACAACTCCTTTTATGTAAGTACTGCTCAATTACATGCTTTAATGTAAACACATTCCCTACCTTTCCTAAATCCTCTCTTCTCTGTAATCCTACTGTCTATCTTAACCTTTAACACTTTCAAAAAATTATTATTCTGTAAATGTTACCTAGTGTACTAAACAGGCTTATCCCTCTTATTTATTCTTACATTGTCTTTTGTTTCTTTTCCCCTTGTACAAGGGAACTATTCATGCTCTCTGCCAATCCTTGGCTACCTTCTCTTCATGCATATGTTGAAGAAACACATAACCACTCCAACACTATACCCCCACATACTTTTAACATGTCCTTCAGTCCATCTATCCCAGTTGCTTTAATCCCTTTCATTCTACCTACTGCCTCACACACTTTTTCCCCACATCCATCTCAGCCTCCTCTTCACTCTGAATTGGACTGAGGAAGCCACTAACTGGTTGGTGTAATGTTTCCACAGTAAAGATACCCAAATGTTGCACAAATGTCTTAATTTATCAGTCTGTCAGTTCTCTGAATTATTTATATACACTTTTATATAGTGCTACCTCATCTGCAACATCCATGAACTCGCCACCTTTCCCTCATCACTAACAGTGAACAACTTATTAGAATATCCTCTCCATCATTCCAGCTTTCTCACATTATTGATCACTCTAACACAGTTTCTTATTCTCAGCAAAATTTGCTGATAAAGACATACCCATTCTCTTATTGGCTTTGTTTTTCTACTCCCTCACTATGCTTTTAACCTCCCTCTTCCTCTCCACATACTTTGTCTTTCGTCTGTCATTTTTTTCATTGCAAATTTTCTCGTAAGCTCATTTTTTTCCTTGCCACTCTCTTTACTTAATCATTCCTTCATTCTTATAGGAGTAAACTGTGTGTAAAGCATTGTCATCAAGGGCACCCATGTGCCACTATGTAAAAAACAATGTCAAACATGTAAAATTTCAGTCATTCCAAAACATATTTGGGTTGTGAAAAAAATAACTGGACAAAGTATCAGTTTTTTGCAATATAATTCATCCATTATGATTGAAGACTAGGCAAGTGGTTGCAGATGCTGATAAGGCAATTTTCTTGTAATGTTCTGCAATACTACTTCACTGGGATGGGAAATTGCTGCCATCTTTTATGGGTGGCAGTGAGCATGTGTATTGTATAGCAGTACTTTTTAATGACAGATAATTGCATTTATTTAACAGTGATACAGTATTGTTCACATTCCTGTGTAAGCAGGGTAATATATGAAGAGATTCAGGGAAACCAGTTAGCCGGACTTAAGTTCTGGAGGTGGGAAGTACAATGCCTGCACTGTACAGGAGGGGTATTTGCTGTTTGGTGTACCTCTGCAAAGACAATGGTTGTGTGTGAATGATGATGAAAGTGTTTCTTTCTTTTTAGGGTCATCCTGCCTTGGTGGGAGATGGCCAGTATGTTGAAAAACAAAAGAATTATAACAAGAGCCACCTTGAGAAAAATAAAAATTAATACTTATACTTTTTTGGCCCACCCTATTGTATATACAGTTCTGCATAGTATATAACATATATGTATGCCCTTTATTTTTCCTTTGCATGTGTACAGTTAAAATATTTCACATGACACCAGTCATAAACTTACCTGTTGCATAACAAACTTATATGAATGAAATTTCAACTTATATTTTATGGTACAGTATAAAAGATTGTATACTGTATGTAATATAATTTTGCTAGATGTCTAAAATTCTCCCAAGTTATTACTAACTAAAATACCTAATGTAATAGGTTTTCTGCATTATTAACTAGTGCTTCTCTCGTCTTGCAGGAGTCACAGAATTTATTGAAAAAATTAAGTTTCATATGTATCAGACAAATAGTAATGTATTTTAAAATTGCAGTCGGCTATTTACTCAAGTGTCAGTAATCGACTTGCAATGACAAAGTTTTTGTGTGTGTGTTTTTGATGCTCTACAGTTCTGTAAAAAAAAAAAATAATTAAAAACTTTTGAGTTTAAGGGTTAATGTGAAAACTGTGAGCTGTGTAAATTTTTTTTACCAAAAACTTGATATTCAGGCAAACTTGACTTTTTATTGAATAAGAATACTAGCATGGAATTTTTGAAATCTGAATTATAGAAGCCAAAATGGCAGACTTCTTTGAATAATTTAATATACACTGTATATAAAATATATGCTCTTTGTTTTATCATACAATTTAATGCTTTACATGACTTGCATTGACAATACAAGTGCATCATAATAGTCTGTACTACTAAACGAGCTTGTGTAGTTGTTGACAGCCTCATCAACATTAATATCTATGCACTGCCACGTTATCAAGTATTTTGTGTCAGTGTTTATATTGGCTCTTCACTATTGTACTGCTTCTTAATTAGCTATGTGTCCTCCCTGTATTAGGAAATAACTCGATTCATGAAGAAATGGCCATAGGTCTTTTCAGATTTTCTGTGGCTCCATTACCTTTTGAACTACGTACTCTATAAGAAGTATCAAGGAGTGCGATAATTTCAGCTCTAAACCCTGATAAAAAAAAAGGCTTTAAAGCACTATTTTTAATGCACAAACAATACACATTAAATATTTTGAGGAAAAATCAGATTTATTTTAATATAAATACATTATTAAATCTTTGAGTCACCTCTTCATGAAAAATATATACTGCATTAAAAATGTGTTCTAAGGATGTTTTAGAACAGAGTTTAGATGTTGACCTCTCCCTCTCTTGTCTGTCTGTCTCTGTCTTGTCTCTGTCTCACTGTCTTTGTCTCTGTGTCTCTCTCTCTCTCTCTCTCTCTCTGTCTCTCTCTCTCTCTGTCTCTCTGTCTGTCTCTCTCTCTGTCTGTCTCTCTCTCTCTCTGTCTGTCTCTGTCTCTCTTTCTCTCTCTCTCTCTCTCTCTCTCTCTCTCTCTCTCTCTCTCTCTCTCTCTCTCTCTCTCTCTCTCTCTCTTTCTCTCCCTTTTTTTTTTTTTTTTTTTTTTTTTTTTTTACACAGGGTTTGACAGGTTACGGATCCCTAGCTTTATTGACAGCTCTTTACAGGTTAAGGATTCCTAACTTTATTGGAAACCTAAGAGCTGTTACCTACATCAGCTCATTTGAAAGCATTTTTATTGTTATGAGACATACAAGTAGGGAACAGGATGAAGTTGGAGCCATCTGTGGGCCAGCATTTTCATTTGATCAACTGACTTTATCTCGTTGACATCATTATGCTGTACGAATGTGTTCCATACTCGAGTCATCCTTGGTATGTATGATCTCAGATGGAGTGATGTTCTGGAGAAGGGTACAGCCAGAGTGAAGTTGCTGCTTTCTGCCCATCTTGTGGCATAAAAGCTTGTTTCACGCTGTCCTCGAAGTGGATCCAAGTGTGGTATTTTGACAATATTGGCCTTGTACATAACAGTAAGGCCACCCACATCCCTCCTATGTTGAAGGCTCTGCTGAAATGACAGATCTATCCAGGATGGGTCCAGGCGAGAGATGAGACGTCTTGCTCTGTTCTCTACTCTGTCAAGCAGTCGCAGATGAGAGGGGGGGCAGGCAAACCAAGAAAGTGGAGCATACTCAAGGTGCGAGCATACTTGTGCCTCGTACAGGATCTTGCAACCCCTATTGTCAAGCAGATGGGAGATACGGCGAAGTGCTGTAAGCTTCCTGGCTGCCTTGTTTGCAAGATTTACAACATGGTTCTTCATGGTTAGTTTGGAGTCAAATTTCACCCCAAGGATATCAACTTCTTCTCCAGGTGCCAACATCCTCCCATTCATCCTTACTACTGCACCAGCATTACCATCATGGTGCCTAGAGATGATCATCATTTGCATTTTCTCAGGTGCAAATGTTACTTGCCATCTATTTCCCCAAGCTGATATAGCTCTCAGCTGGTGATTGATGTAGCTTAGAGCAGCTGGCATTTCTTCTCTTGGATAAGTGAATGTCAGTGTACAGTCGTCTGCATATGCATGTGATTCTGGATGAGATGAAGAAGGTCGTTGAAGTAGACATTCCATAACAATGGACCCAGCACGCTTCCTTGTGGAACACTTGCCCCAATAGGATGTCTTGCTGATTCCGTTCCATTGAGAACTACACTTAGAGATCTACCATGAAGGTAATCACTGAGGAGACATAGCGTAGAGCCTGCAATTCCCAGTGCTTGAAGTTTTGCTAAGAGGCCCTGGTGCCACACCCGGTCGAAAGTGCCAGCAATGTCCAGTGCTACCACACAGCTGACTTTGGATTCATCCAGTGACTGGTGCCACTTAGTGGAGAGGTTTAACAACAGATCAGCAGCAGAGTAACCTTTCCTGAAGCCGTATTGACGATCACAAAGTAGTGAGTGGTAGTCAAAAAACTCTGTCATTTGTCTTGAGATTATTGTCTCAAGGATCTTACCAGTGATTGACAGGAGTGACACTGGTCTGTAGTTGCTGATTTCTGCTCTGCTCTTCTTTTTGTGAACAGGGACTACATTTGCCTCTTTCCATAGAGAGGGCCATTTACACTGTACTAGGCAGTGCTGAAAGATGCGAGTTAGAGGTGCTGCTAGCTGGTCTGCACATCTTCTCAACAATCTTGGGCTCAACTTGTCTGGGCCCACAGCCTTTTCTTGGTCAAGCGATTTAAGTAGGAAATGCACCTCCTCCTGCCTTATTGTCACCACTGACAGTTTTGACACAGTTCTTGCAGCTAGCCAAGGAGGGTCCCTTGCTGGATCAGGAACTTGCATTTTGGTAGCAAAGTGTTCAGCAAAGAGGTCTGCCTTCTCTTGACTACTAGTAGAGGTGGTCCCATCCTGTCGATTTAGAGGTGGAATAAGTTCATCAGGCAGATAACCTTGTCTGTCCTTGACCAGGGACCACCAGGTTTTGGAGCCTACCCTACCTGATGCTAACTTTCTTTTAGTGTCCGCCTCCCATTTAGCAATGGCCCACTTTTGAACATCACCCATATGCCTACAGGCTTGCATGTGCAAGTTCCTGTTATAGGTGGTAGGATGTCTCTATACCTTCGCCATGCTTTGTACTTAGCAGTAGCAGCCTCTCTACAACGAAAGCCAAACCAAGGCTGATCTGTAGGCTTCGTCACATATTGCCGGTGAGGAATGTGTTCTTGTTGTAGATTAAGGATGTGTCCAGTGAAGGCTTTCACTTGGTTGTCAACATCCCCTTGGAGAAGAGCATTCCAGTCGGTGGTGGCAAGTTCAGAGCAAAGGGCTGGCCAATTACCTCTTTCCCATAGCCAGGTTGTGTGTGTGGACTCCTCACCTCGTTCTGTTGGGATCTTAAGTGTCGTAAAAACAGCCTTGTGGTCAGACGATCCAACGTAGCCAAGGGGTTGACAAGTGACTATGCCTTCTGCCAGATCACTCACTACTGGGTCAAGGGAGGAGCCAGAGATATGAGTAGGGAAATCAACAAAGTTTCTCATGTCAAACACTGCAAGAAGGCCATCAAAGTCCCTCTGTATAAGGTGCTGGTTGAGGTCACCAACAATTATAATATGTTGACAGTTGTGTTGTAGCAGAAGGGAGTCAATATTTTCCATTAGGAAGTTGATAGGGTCTGCATGTTGCCACTGAGGTCTGTACATTGCACATGCTAGTACAGAGGTACTAGTGTTTATACAGAGCTTGAAGAACATCATTTCAAGATGTGTAGGGGTGGCAACATGAATGTGCTGGGCATGAACACTTTTAGAGAAGCACACAGCAACACCTCCTCCTTGCCCTTGCCTGTCTCTTCTCATCCATGAGGTGTAGCCAGCAATTCTTGCAAAATTTTCTGGAGTCCTGTCATCCAAAAATGTTTCAACAACAGCTATCATGTCGGGACGTCGAGTGTTCACAAAACTATGTGTGAGCTCTCCAACATTAGTAATGAAACCTCTAATGTTGGCCGACAGGATGCTGATAGACTGGCTCCTCATGATGAAGTGGTCAGCTTGAGGTGGTGGGTGTGTAGGGAATGTAAGGTGCCTGCCCTTGAGAGAGGTAGGGTACTGAGGCAGCTGCAGGGATGTAGGTCTGTGGTCTTGTATAAGGCACAATCCCACCTGCTGGGCTGGGATAGGAGTAGCTAAGTGGGTGACGTGTGAGAGTGTTCACCAATTCAGAGATCCTGCTGGTTTGTTCTGAGAACAGGTCTCTAAACAGGTGGCCCTGTCTGTCAAGTTCCTTTTTCTTCCGACACTGGTCCTCCTTATGTCCTTTCTTGTAGCAGTAATTACACCTGGTATCTCGCAGGCAGTTGTTGGCAGTGTGCCCCTTCCGGTGACAGCGAGAGCACAGCCTAGGTGCCTGGGAGGGTGGACTAGGATTTGTTGCACCTCCTGTGTTTTGCAGATTTGTCCTCAGATTCTGCCGCTGGAACTGTGTTAGTGGAGGGTGAGACGGCTGTAGATGTCTTCCTCCTCCACGTCCTCCTCCACGTCCTCTGCCCCGTCCTCTACCAGTTCTGACAGATGTGTCCCTGCTGTTCGTACTTCGGCGCAGTAGGTGATCAGGTGCAGTGATAGTTCCCTGAACATTAACTGCACCGTTCTCTGGTGGAGAAACTCCTGGCTCAGAACTTGCTGACGAAACACTGCTACCAGATTCTAGAATAGTGTCGGCAGGTGTGCTGACAGGTGTAGGATCAGAGATGGTATGTACACTGTCAAGTAGACTGGCAGTGGCTGAAGCAGAGATGTCAGGTGTAGGAGAATTAACAGATCCAAGGCTTCCCTCATTGCTGGGAAGAGGATTTGTTCCCTCTGTGGTGGTCAGAGGAATTGTGTTAGAATTCCCAAAGGTAGTGTTTTGAACTCTGTCAGTCTGTGGGACCTTAGCGATGACAGAATTCCACCAGTTGTTTACCCATAGGTTAAGCTCAGTGTGGGACTTCCAGTCTTTGTCAATAGTGTCACCATCAGCTGAGCAGCTTACGTCACTTGATGTAGGCTTGCACTGGCCTTCTACAATAGCTTGTAGGTTATCTAATGATTTGAGGAGCTCATGAAGTGCTTCCCTGTGATGGATTATCTTAGCTGCAACTTTACAACACAGCCCAAGAGGGCAGTCTTGACCTTTGGACAGGAGTCCCTGAGGTAGGACTTCTGAACCTTCCTCCTGTAGCTCCAGGCTTGTATCCACATATACCACAGGATTATGGATATCCTTAAATTTTCTGAAATTTTCAACCTGGCTGCAACAAAATTCTTCTTCTGGAATGCTCTCTCTGTCTCTCTCTCTCTCTCTCTCTCTGTCTCTGTCTGTCTCTCTCTCTCTCTCTCTCTGTCTGTCTCTGTCTGTCTCTGTCTCTCTCTCTCTGTCTCTCTCTCTGTCTCTCTCTCTGTCTCTCTCTCTGTCTCTCTCTCTGTCTCTCTCTCTGTCTCTCTCTCTCTCTCTGTCTCTCTCTCTGTCTCTCTCTCTGTCTCTCTCTCTGTCTCTCTCTCTGTCTCTCTCTCTGTCTCTCTCTCTGTCTCTCTCTCTGTCTCTCTCTCTGTCTCTCTCTCTGTCTCTCTCTCTGTCTCTCTCTCTGTCTCTCTCTCTGTCTCTCTGTCTCTCTCTCTGTCTCTCTCTCTGTCTCTCTCTCTGTCTCTCTCTCTCTCTCTCTCTCTCTCTCTCTCTCTCTCTCTCTCTCTCTCTCTCTCTCTCTCTCTCTCTCTCTGTCTGTCTCAGTCTCTCTTTTTTTCTCTCTCTCATATATATATATATATATATATATATATATATATATATATAGATAACAGGGATATCTTGCTACTCCAACTTACACTTTGGTCACACTTCACAGACATGCACATGCATATATATATACATACATCTAGGTTTTTCTCCTTTTTCTACATAGCTCTTGTTCTTCTTTATTTCTTCTATTGTCCTTGGGGAAGTGGAAAAGAATTTTTCCTCCGTAAGCCATGCGTGTCGTATGAGGCGACTAAAATGCCGGGAGCAATGGGCTAGTAACCCCTCCTGTAGACATTTACTACAAAAGAGAAGAAGAAAAACTTTATAAAACTGGGTTGCTTGAATGTGCGTGGATGTAGTGCGGATGAAAAGAAACAGATGATTGCTGATGTTATGAATGAAAAGAAGTTGGATGTCCTGGCCCTAAGCGAAACAAAGCTGAAGGGGGTAGGGGAGTTTCGGTGGGGGGAAATAAATGGGATTAAATCTGGAGTATCTGAGAGAGTTAGAGCAAAGGAAGGGGTAGCAGTAATGTTGAATGATCAGTTATGGAAGGAGAAAAGAGAATATGAATGTGTAAATGCAAGAATTATGTGGATTAAAGTAAAGGTTGGATGCGAGAAGTGGGTCATAATAAGCGTGTATGCACCTGGAGAAGAGAGGAATGCAGAGGAGAGAGAGAGATTTTGGGAGATGTTAAGTGAATGTATAGGAGCCTTTGAACCAAGTGAGAGAGTAATTGTGGTAGGGGACCTGAATGCTAAAGTGGGAGAAACTTTTAGAGAGGGTGTGGTAGGTAAGTTTGGGGTGCCAGGTGTAAATGATAATGGGAGCCCTTTGATTGAACTTTGTATAGAAAGGGGTTTAGTTATAGGTAATACATATTTTAAGAAAAAGAGGATAAATAAGTATACAACATATGATGTAGGGCGAAATGACAGTAGTTTGTTGGATTATGTATTGGTAGATAAAAGACTGTTGAGTAGACTTCAGGATGTACATGTTTATAGAGGGGCCACAGATATATCAGATCACTTTCTAGTTGTAGCTACACTGAGAGTAAAAGGTAGATGGGATACAAGGAGAATAGAAGCATCAGGGAAGAGAGAGGTGAAGGTTTATAAACTAAAAGAGGAGGCAGTTAGGGAAAGATATAAACAGCTATTGGAGGATAGATGGGCTAATGAGAGCATAGGCAATGGGGTTGAAGAGGTATGGGGTAGGTTTAAAAATGTAGTGTTAGAGTGTTCAGCAGAAGTTTGTGGTTACAGGAAAGTGGGTGCGGGAGGGAAGAGGAGCAATTGGTGGAATGATGATGTAAAGAGAGTAGTAAGGGAGAAAAAGTTAGCATATGAGAAGTTTTTACAAAGTAGAAGTGATGCAAGGAGGGAAGAGTAGGAGAAAAAGAGAGAGGTTAAGAGAGTGGTGAAGCAATGTAAAAAGAGAGCAAATGAGAGAGTGGGTGAGATGTTATCAACAAATTTTGTTGAAAATAAGAAAAAGTTTTGGAGTGAGATTAACAAGTTAAGGAAGCCTAGAGAACAAATGGATTTGTCAGTTAAAAATAGGAGAGGAGAGTTATTAACCCTTTGACTGTCGAAGGGCCAAATCCTGAAGTTGCTTCTGGTGTCGCAAAATATTCGAAAAAAAAAAAATTATTTTTTCTTATGAAATGATAGAGAATCTTTTCCCGATTGTAAAGACACCAAAAAAACGAAATTTGATGGAAAACTGACGGAATTACGCTCTCGCGAAGTTAGCGACTTCGGCGATATTTAAAAATCGGCAATTTCGCCCACTTTGAGCTCTATTTTCGGCTAATTCCGTTATTCCAGTCAACCAAACTCATAACTATTTCTTCAGAACTCTATTTTTTCTATCGATTGAGTACAAGAAACTGCCCATTTACCGATTTCAACTACCCAATAACATGGTCAGAAATTTGCAATTTGGCCAATTTCACGAAAATTAAAAAATACGACAATTTCAAAATAAGGTCCAGAATGAACAATGCAGACATTCCTGGCTCTAAAATAACATTTTCTTTGTTCATCAGTCATGTCTCCAGGTCCCTGTGATATTACTCTTGCTTTTTATTTTGAAATTTTATTCAAACAAAAAATAGAAGATTTACTGTTATGCAGACTACTGCAATACTGTAATAATTGTAAAAATTACATCAACCCATTCATGACTGCGTATTAGAATGGCTATTTGGACATTTATTGGACAATGACATCATTTGTTCACTTTTGAACATCGGCAAAAATCAAACATTTCCTGTACTTTGTGCTCCATTTCCAGGTTCTTTTTATAGTAAAATTAATCAAAATCACCTCTATTTCTATAATATAGTTTCCATTCTATCAAATGAGACCAAGAAAACAAGAATACAACCACAAATACTATACGAAAATAGACCACAAAGTCGGCATTTTAATTAAAAAAAACGGTCGGAGTTTTTTTTTTCTCATTATGCACTGCGTCCTCCAGGATTTTTTTTATGTGGTGCACACTGACCACACAGACCCATTCTCTCATATGTGGGCCTACTAGCTTTCTCCTGCCTGATTTGAAGCCGCTAGAATTTATGAGTATATATACGTCAAACACGGTACCTCACAAACGTATATATACGGCCGCGACAGTCAAAGGGTTAAATGGAGAGTTAGAGGTATTGGGAAGATGGAGGGAATATTTTGAGGAATTGTTAAATGTTGATGAAGATAGGGAAGCTGTGATTTCGTGTATAGGGCAAGGAGGAATAACATATTGTAGGAGTGAGGAAGAGCCAGTTGTGAGTGTGGGGAAAGTTCGTGAGGCAGTAGGTAAAATGAAAGGGGGTAAGGCAGCCGGGATTGATGGGATAAAGATAGAAATGTTAAAAGCAGGTGGGGATATAGTTTTGGAGTGGTTGGTGCAATTATTTAATAAATGAATGGAAGAGGGTAAGGTACCTAGGGATTGGCAGAGAGCATGCATAGTTCCTTTGTATAAAGGCAAAGGGGACAAAAGAGAGTGCAAAAATTATAGGGGGATAAGTCTGTTGAGTATACCTGGTAAAGTGTATGGTAGAGTTATTATTGAAAGAATTAAGAGTAAGACAGAGAATAGGATAGCAGATGAACAAGGAGGCTTTAGGAAAGGTAGGGGGTGTGTGGACCAGGTGTTTACAGTGAAACATATAAGTGAACAGTATTTAGATAAGGCTAAAGAGGTCTTTGTGGCATTTATGGATTTGGAAAAGGCGTATGACAGGGTGGATAGGGGGGCAATGTTGCAGGTGTATGGTGTAGGATGTAGGTTACTGAAAGCAGTGAAGAGTTTTTACGAGGATAGTGAGGCCCAAGTTAGAGTATGTAGGAAAGAGGGAAATTATTTCCCAGTAATAGTAGGCCTTAGACAAGGATGTGTGATCTCACCATGGTTGTTTAATATATTTATAGATGGGATTGTAAGAGAAGTAAATGCGAGGGTCTTGGCAAAAGGCGTGGAGTTAAAAGATAAAGAATCACACATAAAGTGGGAGTTGTCACAGTTGCTCTTTGCTGATGACACTGTGCTCTTGGGAGATTCTGAAGAGAAGTTGCAGAGATTGGTGGATGAATTTGGTAGGGTGTGCAAAAGAAGAAAATTAAAAGTGAATACAGGAAAGAGTAAGGTTATGAGGATAACAAAAACATTAGGTGATGAAAGATTGGATATCAGATTGGAGGGAGAGAGTATGGAGGAGGTGAATGTATTCAGATATTTGGGAGTGGACATGTCAGCGGATGGGTCTATGAAAGACGAGGTGAATCATAGAGTTGATGAGGGGAAAAGGGTGAGTGGTGCACTTAGGAGTCTGTGGAGACAAAGAACTTTGTCCTTGGAGGCAAAGAGGGGAATGTATGAGAGTATAGTTTTACCAACGCTCTTATATGGGTGTGAAGCATGGGTGATATATATATATATATAATATATATATAATCTCTCTCTATATCTCTATCTCCATCTCTCCCCCCCCTTCTCCCATCCATATACAGCAAACTCTCAATTTAACTAATAAGGGATAGTAGATAACTGGTAATGGCAATTGTGGTATATAGAGATGAGATTATTTTGCCATGATCATCACAAACATGGTCAGTTCTCGAAGTAGCCCACTTTGTCTATTAATTCCAAATCAGGTGACCCAGCACATGTTGTTCCATATTTCCCAAGCCTATTAACCCCTTGACTGTCACAGCCCCAAATCCTGAGGTGTCTCCTGGTGTCGAAAATTTTTTGAAAAAAAAAAAAAAAAAAAAAAAATTCTTGTGAAATGATAGAGAATCTTTTCCTGATGGTAATGACACCAAAAGAACGAAATTTGATGGAAAACTTACAGAATTACGCTCTCGCGAAGTTAGTGACCTCGGCAATATTTACGAATCTGTGATTTTGCCCACTTTGAGCCCTATTTTCAGCTAATTCCATTGTTCCAGTCAACCAAACACATAGCTATTTCTTTAGAACTTCATTTGTTCTATTGATTGAGTACAAGAGACTGCCCATTTACTGATTTCAACAACCCAATAACATGGTCAGAAATTTGCAATTTGGCCAATTTCACGCAGATTAAAAAATATGCCAATTTTAAAATAGGGTCCAGAATGAACAATGCAGACATTCCTGGCTCTAAAATAATATTTTCTTTGTTCATCAGTCACGTCTCCAGGCCCCTCTGATATTACTCTTGGTTTCTATTTAAAATTTTTATTCAAACAAAAAATAGAAGATTCACTGTTATGCAGACTACTGCAATATTGTAATAATTGTATAAATAATGTCAACCCATTCATGACTGCATATTAGAATGGCTAGTTGTCCATTTATTGGACACTGACAACATTTGTTTACTTTTGAACATCAGCAAAAATCAAACATTTCCCCTAGTTTGAGCTCCATTTCAAGGTTCTTTTCATAGTAAAACCAATCAAAATCACCTCTATTTCTATAATATGTTTTCCATTCTATCAAATGAGACCAAGAAAATGAGAATACAACCATAAATACTATACAAAAATACACCACAAAATCAGCGTTTTAATCCAAAAACATAGTCAAAGTTTTTTTTCTCATTGTGCACTGCATGCTGAAGGATTTTTTTTATGTGGTACACACTGACCACACAGACCCATTCTCTCACATGTGGGCCTACCAGCTTTCTCCTGCTTGATTTGAAGCCGCTAGAATTTTTGAGTATACAGTACTATGTACGTCCAACACGGTGGCTTGTAAGACATGTATATACGACCGAAGCAGTCAAAGGGTTAAATCGAGATCTGCTTCATTGAGCGTTTTCTGTGCCTTTATCCCCATTTCAGTGTAGTCAATTTTTGTATCATTTTACCAGCCCTTTGATCATACAGTTCAGTGGACCCTCGGTTATCAGCTGTAATCTGTTCCAGAAGGCTGGCCCCAAGCTGAAATGGCTGATAACTGAAATAATTATTCTCATAAGAATTAATGTAAATACAGTTAATCCATTCCAGACACCCAAAAATATTCACAAAAAAATAAAAATTTTTAGAGATTAATTATAGCTTTACATACACAAAACAATGAGAACTAAATAAAATAAATACATTAACAATTAAATCAGTATTACATACCTTTATTGGAGACTGTTGTTGACTTACGGAAGATAGGGAGGAGGACAGAGGGAGGAAAGTTTATTGTTTGGAAGGGGTATCCCCCTCCATAAGGACTGAAAGTATCAAAGCCCTATCTGGGGTTACTTCCCTCCTTTGTCTTTTAATGCCACTAGGACCAGCTTGAGTCACTGGACCCCTACTGCATCTTTATAAGATTTCCCTGAAGTGTAACAAGGTTCTGTCACTGAACCTGTTGATTCAGCTTGGTCAGGGTGATATTTCTCAGCAAAAGCTTGTACCCTAGTCCACATTGCATAAATCTCCTAAATCTCTGAAGAAGGCACCTCCACTTCCTCTTCCTCCTCTGAAGCAAGTTCCTGAGCTGTGGTCTGTTGCTGTTCCAGATGAAGCTGTTGCAGCTGTTTAGTGGTTAGCTCTTCCCTCTGGTTCTCCACCAGCTCTTCCACATCCTCACCACTAACCTCCAACCCCATGGACTTGCCCAAAGATACAGTGGACTCCACAACAGGCATAGGATCCTCAGGGTCAGCCCCAAACTCTTCAGATTCTCTCTCTTAGACACATTTTGGCCACAGTTTTCTCCAAGCAGAGTTCTAAGTCCTGGAAGTCACTCCCTCCCAAGCCTTACCTATAAGGCTTATGCAATGGAGGATATTGAAGTGATTTCTCCAGAACACTCTTAGGGTCAAATCTGTCTGAGGTCACTTCACAGCACCTTTGAAACACTGCTTTGGTGTACAGTTTTTTGAAGTTAGAAATGACCTGCTGGTCCATGGGCTGGATGAGAGGAGTGGTGTTAGGAGGCAAGAACTTCACTGTGGTGAAACAGAATTCCACAGACAATAGGTCTACCAAGTTTGGAGGATGAGCAGGAGCATTGTCCAGTACCAGGAGGCACTTGATTGGCAATTTTATGTTCCAGGAGGTATTTTTTCACACTCAGGCCAAACATATCATTCACCCACTCTTTGAAAATTTGCCTTGTGACCCGTGCATTATTGTTAGCCCTCCACATCACACACAATTTACTCTTGAAAACATTGTGTTTCTTGAACACTTTGGGATTTTCAGAATGATACACCAGTAAAGGCTTCACTTTGAAATCCTCAGTAGCACTAGCAAAGAACAAAAGAGTAAGCCTGTCTTTCATAGGCTTGTGTCCAGGCAGGGCCTTTTCCTCCTGTGTAATGTAGTCCTCTTTGGCATTTTCTTCCAAAACAGCCCTGTTTCGTCACAACTGAACACTTGTTGGGGGAGGAATCCTTTAACTTCTACGTACCCCTTGAAATCTTGCACATATTTTTCAGCCGCACATTTATCAGAACTTGCAGCCTCTCCATACCTTACCACACTGTGTATGCCACTACGCTTCTTAAATCTCTCAAACTAGCCTTTGCTGGCCCTAAATTCATTAATAGCAGCACTTGTTCCAGGCATTTTATTTACAAGATCTGCATACAACTGCTCTGCCTTCTCACAATCACTGACTCTACAACGCTATCTCCTGCTAATTGTTTTTCCCTGATCCACAACAATAATAACTTTTCCATATCTTCCATTATTGGTGACCTTTGTTTCATTATCACATTTACTCCTTTTGCAACATGAGCTCCTTGATTTGTTCTTTCTTTGCCAGGAGGGAAGTGATGGTAGATTTGTTTTTCCCATACATCCTGGCAAGTTCTAACACTCACATACCACTCTCAAATTTTTCAGTTACTACTATTTTAAATTCCATCGTGTTTCTCACTTTCTTTACCACATGAACTTTACTAGGAACTTTCTTTGGGGCCATGCTTACGTATTTCGCAGTTGCACTTAAAAAATAACAAAGAAAAGCACTGATTTATAACGAAATGTTTGGATTAATGAGCAGAAGCTTCCTCACTTGGCCAGCGACACAGCTACACTGGCTCAGGAATGCGCAAGCGTCGCTGGCCGATAAGCGTCCAGTATGGTCGATAAGCAAAATAATGGCCGATAACCGGAAGCCAAAAAACTGGCCGATAAGCAAGTTGGCCGATAAGCAGAACGGCCGATAAGCAGAACGGCCGATAACTGAGGGTTCACTGTATTATGTTTTCACTTGTGTCTTATGGTGCTTTATTTGAGTTACTAGGGTGGCTTCAGAACCTCTGTCATTACACGTCCAAGCCATTATAGTGTGTGATAAAGATTAAGTACTATTTTCAAAATCTTTTTCCTTTTGTGCCTTTGTTGTACACAAGCTCTTCTATCCTAGTAAGACGAGACGAAACTTTTATTGTACATTTGGTGAAAACATTTTTCTCAGGTATTGGAGACGTAAACAAATACTGTATGTATATGTACTGCAGATACCCAGTTACAAGCATTTTTTTTTTTTTTTTTTTTTTTTTTTTTTTTTTTTTTTTTTTTGAGGGGGGGGGGGTATTGTACATAAGAAAAGTTTAATTTGATTAACTGGCAGACAATATCACTAGATTACCTTCAGATGTTTGTTAACGTGATTGATCTTCATCTTCTTATACTACTACTACTTTATCTTCTTCATCTATGTCTCTTTTCACTGTCTTTGCTGTCTTTTTTCGGTTTTTGTCTTTGTCTTTTTCGTCATTGTTGTTGTCTTTGTCGTCGCTTTCTTTGTCATAGTTGTCTTCATTGTTTTCTTAATCGTCATCTTCATTTTTGTCTTCATCTTCTTGTTTTTTTCCTTTTCTTCTTTTTTTCCTTTTTCTCTTTCTTTTTTTCTTCCAACTTTTTCTTTCTTCTTTCTCTTCTTTCTTCTGCTTCATATTATTACTGTGCAGCATTTCAGGTTAACCTCTGACTGCGACACCCCCACTGTTCCTTCGGAGTGTGGATACTGCTCTTCCTTCCTCCAGGACTTGAGTCCAGCTAATCAGTTTTCCTGAATCCCTTTATAAATGTTATTTTGCGCACACTCTACCAGCACATCCATTAAAAACCATACGTCCCCACTCACTCCTATCTTAACATTCCCTCACAAGCTTGTTGGATGTTTGAGCTTCTAAAACTAAAGGAATATGCAACAAATAGAGACCATGTTCATCTAATGGGGTTTGAAAATTCAGCACCTTGTCCTTTGAGGGTAGGGGATAGATGAATAGGACACACATGTAACACTTGGGCATCTTTATCACTGAAACTTTCACCTGCTCAGCAGGCTTGTTTAATCAAATACAGGCAAATATGAAACTGTACACGGTAGTAATTTTGAGGGACCGAAGGATTAACCATCTGTAATTACACCAGTCTCCAGTGTAAATATTCAGCTGTATTCTACTGAAGAAGCCTGCTCTGTGGCTAAAATATTTTGGCACTGAAGATATCCAAGTGTTGTATATGTGTATTATTCACCAGCTTGTCAGTATTATTTAGTACATAAATGGTATATAATACTGACAAGATGAAGGAACTGATTACCTCATCTTTTGTATATAGTTCTATATTCTTCACATCGTGTCCTTGTATTGATAAAGTCACTAGAGAGCAAAGCATCTACAAATAATGCTACCCAGAAGTAGCATTATTCATCTTGTCAGTATTATATTGGTACCATCAATATATGGTGTACTTGTGTGACACAGCAACACCATGGTATCTTGGTACAGGGGAAGTCTTTTGCAACTTCTTTGTTAAACAACTGTTTAGCATGACCTACTTCCACTAGTGGGCCACAGTCACGTATGTGATCACTTGTAGCTGTTTTGCTCCACTTCTGCTCTGATATACAAAGTCTGGCCATATACCTCTGCTTTAGGTTGAGGGCTTGATCACTTTCTGTCAAGGAGGAGGGACTGATCACCTCAAAATTACGTCTTCTTATGTCTCCAGTGTTATATTTGCCTGTATTCGACTGAAGAAGCTTGTGAAGGCAAAACATTTCAGCAGTAAAAATACCCAAGTGTTGCACATGTCTTATTCATTGACATCAGAATTGTATACCATCAACAATGTGATAGGGTAATGGAATGATCTGTATAACATCACAACATTTTTTTATTCTAACTAGAAGTGGTTCTGCAGGTGTTTTTATACCAACCTGAGAGGAATTGTGCTTTCAGCAAATTTTTAATTTAACAGTAGATTTAGCTTTTTTATCATGACATTTACAATGTGCAATAACACTTGAATTTTGCTATACAAAGTGACCATTGTGCAGAAAAAAGAAAAGGTTAGTGTTTTGTTGAGAATTTATGTTGCTGATTTTGCTTATGCAGTGTTTGCAGTGAGTGACATGCATTTTCCCATAGGTATTCATAGGGGAGTGTGTGTCTGCCAGAGTGTCATATATGGAGTTGAGTTTTGACGATGTCAAGGGGATCAAGCAGAAGTGTTCAGGACTAATTGCCAGCACAGGTCAGTCAGTGTTTGCACTGGATTTCTTTGGAGAACAATGGAGATAATGGTAAGATGTTTGTGTTTAATTTTCACTTGTAATTTTATAAAACATTTGTAATGATTATAATTAAAGAATGGTAGGTAATGTTTTTTTACATTTTTTATGTTAAGGTTTTATTTTTTGACTTTGTATCAAATATAACTTTTTTTTTTTTTAACACACCAGCCATCTCCCGTTTAGGCAGAGTGACCCAAAAGAAGTGAAGAAATGCTTTTAGAAAGTTTTTCTTCTTTTTCTTCTTCTTTCAACAAACCAGCCATATCCCACTGAGGTGGGATGGTCCAAAAGGAAAAACTAAAGTTTCTCCTTTTAAATTTAGTAATATATACAGGAGAAGGGGTTACTAGTCCCTTACTCCCAGCAGTTTAGTTGCCTCTTATGACACGCGTGGCTGACAGGGAAAGAATTCTTCTCCATTCCCCAGGGAGAAACTGTTCTTCTTCTTTCAACGCACCAGCTGCATCCCACTGAAGTGGGGTGGCCCAAAAGGAAAAACGAAAGTTTCTCCTTTTAAATTTAATAATGTATACAGGAGAAGGGGTTACTTGTCCCTTACTCCCAGCATTTTAGTTGTCTCTTACGACACGTGTGGCTGACAGGGGAAGAATTCTTCTCCATTTCCCCAGGGAGAAACTGTTATTCGTATCTAATACAAGTCTACCTATCCAGATTCCAGTCACCACTCGTATAATTTTTGTCTTCGCTATATTTCTAACAACCCCCTTCCCCACCCCCAAAATTTTATTGTTGAAATTTTCATTGCCTTTCTGTGTTACTGTCCCTTCATATTAACATTAACTTTAACCTTTTCTGGTCTATGTCCAGTAATTTTAAGTTCTAGGTTTGTTTAATTTTTAAATATCCCAAGGTACTTTGATTTACTATGAACTTTCCCATGTAAAGAACTACTGATGTAAACTAAACTCTCTCTAACCCATATATATCTTCTTTGGAAAACAACATTTTATTTTATTCTTTACTTAAATGTACATGTAATTTATTTTGAGTTTATAAACACACTTCAGCAACAAGAAGTCATGCAGAATTACCTTAAATGCCACAGGTTGAAGTTTGATGAAGCACACATGGCAGTGTTGTATTTTCCATACTTTCAGCAATCTAACACATGTTGTAAACAACTACTTTTAGCATTTTCCTATTTAAAGACTATTTTAAAGCTTACCAGTACTTTATTATTTATTTTATTATCACACTGGCCGATTCCCACCAAGGCAGGGTGGCCCGAAAAAGAAAAACTTTCACCATCATTCACTCCATCACTGTCTTGCCAGAAGGGTGCTTTACAGTTTTTAAACTGCAACATTAACACCCCTCCTTCAGAGTGCAGGCACTGTACTTCCCATCTCCAGGACTCAAGTCCGGCCTGCCGGTTTCCCTGAATCCCTTCATAAATGTTACTTTGCTCACACTCCAACAGCACGTCAAGTATTAAAAACCATTTGTCTCCATTCACTCCTATCAAACACGCTCACGCATGCCTGCTGGAAGTCCAAGCCCCTCGCACACAAAACCTCCTTTACCCTCTCCCTCCAACCTTTCCTAGGCCGACCCCTACCCCGCCTTCCAGTACATATAGCATAATAATTTCTTAAGATTTCATTAATGTTTGTAAAGGTCAACACAAGATCTGCAGTCTTTATGGCTTGTATTTACTCACTAAAATTTGTTATGTTACACACCATTGTACATTAATATTCAATCAGTCACTCATTGCACATTCTCTGCTTCCTTGATTCTCTGCTCAATTTTCACATTATCTCAAGACATGCACCTGTCATTTTCCCAGATCTTTACCACCAGTTGTGTTGATGTAAATATTTGATCCACAAACCTTGTCCACCACAAAATCCACCTTAATCATCAATGGCTAGTTTCTTAGCTACTTCATGAACTTTTTCAGTTACAATCCTACCATATTTACCCATTTCACTGGGTAAACATGTTCTCTGCATTACAACCCCTCAGCCTTACATTTCTTCTTCTTCTTTTTTTTTTTTCTAACACGCTGGCCATCTCCCACCAGGGTAGGGTGACCCAAAAAAAGAAACACTTTCTCCATCATTCACACTTATCACAATCTTATCAGAGGCATGCAGATACAACAGTTCAGATGTCCCTCTAAACAGCAAGTATCCCAAACCCCTCCTTTATGTGTCCAACACAGTGCATGGGGGATGGGAGGTGATCAGGTTTAATCCAAGGAATGGGAGGGTACCTCCACTTCCTTACATCAAGAGCCCTCCACTAGCGTCAAGGCACCCTTCTTGATGCAGCCTAACAGATATACCATGCAGAATGCAGTGACACATTCATGGTTGTTCCTTGTTTCCAGTCTGGCCTAGTTCCACTTAACCTGCTCTACAAGAAAATTTCCCATATCTGTTCCTCTTAATTTTGAACATTAAATATCATCATTATTAAAGTTTTGTGCAGCAATTTTGGAAAGTGAAGCATATGTCACTTTGTCAAATTTGTCAAATATTGATATTCCACAGGAACTGGATCTACTTCTTGGACGTATAATGTGAATAAACTGACAGAGCAAAACATGGAAGAAATCCTAACTATTGTTAAAGAAGAAACTGGCTTTAAAATTCAAGACACTGATCGAAATTTTGTCCGCAAAATAACCAATAAATTCAATCAAATGCTTATTACTGATCCAGGTATGGCTAATTTTTCCACCACGATCAGTTGTCATATTTTACAATATTGCTGTGGTTAGTCATGTCCTTCTTGGAGATGAATATTTTAAGTACAATTGTTATAAATTCATTTGTGGCTTTGAATTCATTTGTAGTGTTTATGAATTACTTTGTTGAAATATTTTAAATGTTAACATATTAATTTGATTGAAGTTTGTTGCTTATCATTGGCAGGAACTTCCAAACGTTTGCGTTAGTGTAGCATCAGAAGTTCAGGACATCTTCAGTCATGGGTTAAAGCTAAACTAGCAGTTTTATTTAAATGTATTAGTATTACAGTATTCACAGGGAAATGCTAAACTAATAATAAGTCATTGAATGCCTAGTTAATGGAAGGGGAATTGAAGTAATCAGATTTAGTCGAAGACAGGGGGGGGGGGTAGCTCTAATTTCATAGATTAACTGGCATTAAAGTACTCCTCTTGAATGATTGTTTAACAAATCTTAATTTTTCAGAGGTACCCAAAATGGTATATACCATTCGGGATCAACTGATTTCATCTCCTATGCGTAATGAGTGTATCAAGCCTAGAGGATTTGCTAAGTGTATACGTGTAAAGTCTCGGTGCTTTGATGCTTGCCTTGTCATAGATGGAGGTCTTTCCTTTACATTTAATGATGGTACAAGAGCGCTTCTTGAAATTCACGATGAAGATGCACTTCGAACTGTTACCTTACATGGTGACTTAACAGAAGTATCCTTTAAGCATTAGTATAGCTTGTGAATGCTATCCGTTAATCTTATTTGGTTATGTTTGAACTTGGAGTATATTGTGTGTTTCATGATGGGTCAAGAAGTTATTTATTTTGAAAATTGGACTTAGTATTGATAAGATATTTAATTGGATTATGTTGATAAATAATTCTCTTTTTTTGAATAATTTGGAAAAATTTGATACTACATCTCACTAAAATACTTTGTTTATAGTGATGTACAGTGAACAGTGCTAAATGTAAGTAGTAATATATATTGTAAATTATATATATTCTTGATACAAAGTATTTATCTAGTCATTTTTGTTATGATTTTTCTCCAAAACTTAACATTTTAGGATCCAGTGAAAAGTTATTTCTAACCAGAGAAGAGACTTGAGAGTTGTGGTAATGCAGTGGGAACAAATTTTGAATGGCTTCTTCAAGTACAATATAAATGGAGTCATATCCTTTATACTGCCTTGTTTGTACTCATGTTCTCCATGTTTCCAGGCTAGCTTAGAGTACATGTAGATATTTTTAAGAAATATTTTATTATGTACAACTTAGCTATTCCTTTTACCCCACAGTATAGCAGATCTTCTGAGAGTATTGTTTGCACATGTAGCACTAATACTTGTTTCAAGCATGTATTTGCAAAAAAAAAAGTATGTATTTATTTTTACTGAGGTTATTCAGCATGTTATATTAGTTTTATAAAAATTATAATTTGCATATATTGTGTTGTTTAGCCAGAATGGGTAGACATAGCATTGTTAAACAAGCCAAGTGTAGATATATTATTGAAAAACTGTGTAAATTGATATAATGGACTTCAAATTATGGGCAAAATCCACTAGTTAAATTGTGCTTTTAACCCTCTGAGTGGCTGTTATGTATATCTGTTACTGATCCCAGGTTCCCTTGTTCTGGGCTCAGCTCCCTCAGGTAAGCTATGAGTGGTAAATTTTGGCCTAGATATGAGAGAATGGGTCTGTACAGTGAGTGTGCACAATACAAAAAAATAATCTTGCCCCAGTCAGTGCATGATGGGAAAACAGAACTCTGACCTTTCAGTTGTTTTCTTACATGGTTTTTATTGGCTGTTTCTTGGTATCATTTAATAGAATGGGAGATGTACTACTGAAATAGAGATGGTTTTGATTGGTTTCAGGACTCAGAAGTACCATAAAATTGGGCATGTAGATGCTAGCAGGCATTGCTGTGAATTTCTCCTTCCTAATTACTGAAGGGGGCAGTAAAGTTGGGAGAATGCATTGCATTTGTTGGTATCAACCTAAGCACAATATTGCCCTCTCTTGCAGAGATCATAACAAACAAAATTATGCTTGTAATTCAGATTTTCAGTGGAGTGTTGTGGAGGATGGCGAAGTGTTGTGGAGAGTGGCAAAATGTTGTGAAGGATGTTATTATAATCACCTCCTTCAAGGGGGATTTCTTGAAGCTCTTCATCCAAAAATTTGGAGCTGCGCCTCTTCCTTAGATCAAAACTAATTATCTCCAGTTCCCCAGGTGCTTTATGACTCCTACAGTTTAGTGTTTTCCTATGATAAAAATATATACAGTACATTATAAGCATTCCTGGAAATTGTAATTTAAATAGTCAGAACTGGAAACCTATTTTTCTACAGACACCCATGTTATCCAAGGACAGTGCTGTATGATCCTTGTGGGTTTAGTACTTAGTTATGATTATAATAATAATAATAATAATTATCCAAGGTATTTTCCCAAGGTATAATATTCCATATCAAGTTTCTTTTATTTAAATAACAAAATAAACAATGACAGTAGTCATGCAAGACCTCCTCTCTTTCCTCCTCCTAATTCCCTGTCTCCCTCTTCTTTTTCACTCTCTCCCATCATATCTGGTACAACATTGTCAGTAGCAAACTGCATCCTTCTTATGTATTCCTTCCTCCCACACTCCAATTTGCTCCCACCCTCTCTTCCACTGCATCAGACACAACACTTTACACATGTTCTACACCCCTCATTGTTGTGTGGTGAGGGTAATTGTATTTATATATTATTTCACAATTTTATTGTCCTGTTGGCTGACAACTGGGATGCTAGGGAATTTAGCTGGGTTGCCAGAGAGCCATGGGGAAGGCCCCATCTCAAGGCTGGTGCCCTTGGGGATATGTGGGCAAGACCCTCGTTCTCCTCTTCTTACACTAGCTGAACTAACTGGACTCACACCATAACCCTCCATCACCATTCAGTCACCGTAACAAATACCCTCCCATAACAATGAGTGAGTAGAAAGGAAAAATTGAGAGAGGAAGGAAGGTAAAGAAATAGAGAGGGAATGGGAGGGAGGGATAGAAAAAGAATGGGAAGGGTTTCATTTTCATTGGTAAAAGAAAATAGTAATGAGATATAGATTATCATGACTTGGGATTGCATCTCCAGTTATTACATGGGTATTTATGGGAAAATATATTCCATGTTCTGAACACTTGAGTAGTGAATGATCTTCAAGAATGCATTATGGTCATATGTGAGGGATTTACTGTAAAGATGTAGTGAATATGGGGGCACAGCTGGTTTGCATTAAGCAGATCTTAGCAGAGATAGGTTACGTTGGCATGTTAGATTTGGTGTAGTATTAAAAAATGTTACTGTATAGTACCATATTAATTCACAAAAATATATCTATGCGTAAGAATAATTTTCAGATATTTTTTTTTTATAGAACAGTTTAGCTTTACAGAATAGTTTGTCAGGTATGACATATACATACACACTTGTACTTTAACAGTCAGTATTGTTATATTATTTCAGTATTATTATATACTCGAGAATATTAAAAATATTTTAGGGTTATCATCATGCATCGTTAACATATCTGCTCTTTTTTTTATTATTATCACACTGGCCGATTCCCACCAAGGCAGGGTGGCCCGAAAAAGAAAAACTTTCACCATCATTCACTCCATCACTGTCTTGCCAGAAGGGTGCTTTACACTACAGTTTTTAAACTGCAACATTAACACCCCTCCTTCAGAGTGCAGGCACTGTACTTCCCATCTCCAGGACTCAAGTCCGGCCTGCCGGTTTCCCTGAACCCCTTCATAAATGTTACTTTGCTCACACTCCAACAGCACGTCAAGTATTAAAAACCATTTGTCACCATTCACTCCTATCAAACACGCTCACGCATGCCTGCTGGAAGTCCAAGCCCCTCGCACACAAAACCTCCTTTACCCCCTCCCTCCAACCTTTCCTAGGCCGACCCCTACCCCGCCTTTCTTCCACTACAGACTGATACTCTTGAAGTTATTCTGTTTCGCTCCATTCTCTCCACATGTCCGAACCACCTCAACAACCCTTCCTCAGCCCTCTGGACAACAGTTTTGGCAATCCCGCACCTCCTCCTAACTTCCAAACTACGAATTCTCTGCATTATATTCACACCACACATTGCTCTCAGACATGACATCTCCACTGCCTCCAGCCTTCTCCTCGCTGCAACATTCATCACCCATGCTTCACACCCATATAAGAGCGTTGGTAAAACTATACTCTCATACATTCCCCTCTTTGCCTCCAAGGACAAAGTTCTTTGTCTCCACAGACTCCTAAGTGCACCACTCACCCTTTTCCCCTCATCAATTCTATGATTCACCTCATCTTTCATAGACCCATCCGCTGACACGTCCACTCCCAAATATCTGAATACATTTACCTCCTCCATACTCTCTCCCTCCAATCTGATATCCAATCTTTCATCACCTAATCTTTTTGTTATCCTCATAACCTTACTCTTTCCTGTATTCACTTTCAATTTTCTTCTTTTGCACACCCTACCAAATTCATCCACCAATCTCTGCAACTTCTCTTCAGAATCTCCCAAGAGCACAGTGTCATCAGCAAAGAGCAACTGTAACAACTCCCACTTTATGTGTGATTCTTTATCTTTTAACTCCACGCCTCTTGCCAAGACCCTCGCATTTACTTCTCTTACAACCCCATCTATAAATATATTAAACAACCACGGTGACATCACACATCCTTGTCTAAGGCCTACTTTTACTGGGAAATAATTTCCCTCTTTCCTACATACTCTAACTTGAGCCTCACTATCCTCGTAAAAACTCTTCACTGCTTTCAGTAACCTACCTCCTACACCATACACCTGCAACATCTGCCACATTGCTTCCCCTATCCACCCTGTCATACGCCTTTTCCAAATCCATAAATGCCACAAAGACCTCTTTAGCCTTATCTAAATACTGTTCACTTATATGTTTCACTGTAAACACCTGGTCCACACACCCCCTACCTTTCCTAAAGCCTCCTTGTTCATCTGCTATCCTATTCTCTGCTCTTATATTTTTATATTTTCCTCGCTTATTGAAGTTATGAAGAAGAAAAGTTCAGTACTGGAGCTGAAACAAATCACAACTACCTCACACTGTAGGAAATGTCAAACAATGTTTTGTCCATCTTGGGCCAAAAATTAACATCCACAAGTCAAAATGTCTCAGTGGGTTAGTTGTGATTTATCTCAAATTATTAGTATTTGCTGTGAGAATTTTATTTTTCAATGAAAAAATATTAACATTCTTACCTTTGATGTGTTCCAAGAGTTTTTCTACTCCAGGAGCCCAGCTATAGGCCAGGCTCGTCTGGTGCTAGCCTGGTCAACCAGGTTATTGCTGCTGGTGGTCTGCAGACCCATATATCCATCACAGCCTGGTTGTTATTAACATCATTTACATATTTGTGGTAAGACAAGGTTTGGGCATTGGTATAAAGCTACTGTTTATAACAGCATCATGTTCACAGCTTGTATGGATATATATACTATATACATTTAGTATTTATACAAGTCACAGCATCATTGAAAGATTTTAATTTCAAATGGCTTTATGTATTATTGTCAATGCTAACATCATCCATCTTTTTTTATAATTTATTGAATCTTGACTTTCTAGTAAACTCATAAGCTAAAACAGCTTTACACCCTTGTATTTTTTTAGTACAGGCTGGCCATCATTAATTCAGCAATCAGTACTCTGGTTCCATCAGTAATCTGGCACTAATTTCGGCTAGGATAACTTCAAATTTCCGGGGTCGCCACACCAACCTGCCACTACTGTTTGATGGCACTGCTTGCTGCACAAGTCATTCCAATTTCTTTTTCTCCATTTATTGTTATAACTTGCTCACTTTTAGCCCTAATCATGGTTCCAACAAATAAAAGAAATGCTTCTCATTCTGTAAAGCATGTACACTGTACATTGTCCATAAGAGATACAGTGATTTTGAAGCCACTGTTTGTCACCATGATCTCAGCTCGCCCAGATAAGCTGTGACTGGTAAATTTGGGCCTACATATGAGAGAATAGGTCTGTGGTAAGTGTGCACTATATTAAAAAAAAATCCTACAGCACACAGTGCATAATCAGAAAAAACTGCAACTGTATTTATGGTGTAAACCCGATTTTGCGGTGTATTTTCGTGTGGTTGTATTTGCGTGTTTTTGATCTCATTTGATAGATTGGAAGATATATTACAGAAATAGATATAATTTTGATTGGTTTCATGCTGGAAAGTACCTTAACCCTTTCAGGGTAGGTGCCATACTTGTATGGTTTGAGAGCCAAGGTCAGTGCCATACTTGTACCCACAAATTCTAGCGCCTTCAAATCTAGCGGAAGAAAGCTGGTAGGCTTACATATGAAAGAATGGGTCTGCGTGGTCAGTGTGCACAGTATAAAAAAAATCATGTAGCACGCAGTGCATAATGGGAAGAAAAAAAAACTCCAACCATGTTTTTGGTTTAAAACAGCGACCTTGCAGTGTATTTTTGTATGGTATTTATGGTTGTATTCTCGTTTTCTTGGTCTCATTTGATAGAATGAAGATATATCACAGAAATAGATGATTTTGATTGGTTTCACAATGAAAAGCACCTTGAAATTGAGCTCAAAGTAGTGGAAATATTTGATTTTTGCCGATGTTCAAGAGTAAACAAATCATGCCACGTGTCTAATACACGTCAACTGGTGAGTCTAATATTCTTTCACAAGTGCGCTGATATTATTTATACCATTTTTACAAAAACATAACAGTAAATCTATTTTTTGAGAGAAAAAATTCAAAATGGAAAGCAAGAGTAATATAAGAGGGGCCTGGAGACATGATTAACGAACAGAGAAAATGTTATTTTAGTGCCAGGAATGTTTGTCTTGTTTATTCTGGACCCTGTTTTGAAATTGGCATCTTTTGAAATTTGTGTGAAATTGGCCAAATTGCCAACTTTTAACCACTTCATTGGGAGTTGAAATGAGCGGTTTCTTGTACTCATTCGATAGAACAAATGGAGTCCTAGCAAAATAACTATGATTTTAGTCGACTGGAACATTGGAATTGCCTGAAAATAGGCCTCAAAGTGGGCAAAATTGCCGATGCGTAAATATCGTCGAGACCGCTACTTTTGTGAGAGCATAATTGTGTAAGTTTTTCATCACATTTCATACTTTTGGTGTCATTACCATCAGGAAAAGATTCTGTATCATTTCATAAGAATTTTTCTTTTTTTTTTTTTTCTTTTAATTTTTCAACCCTGAGAGTGAGTTCAGGATCAGGGGTCTCGACCCTGAAAGAGTTAAAATTGAGCTCACAGTAACAAAAATGTTTGATTTTTGCCGATGTTCAAGAGTAAACAAATGACATTACCATCTATTACGTGTCCAACTGGCCGGTCTAATACACAGTCACGAATGGGTTGACATTATTTATACAATTATTACAATAATGCAGTAGTCTGCAAGACAGTAAATTTTTTGTGTGAATAAAAATTTGAAATGGAAAGCGAGCATAATATGAGAGGCCTGGAAATGTGATTAATGAACAGAGAAAGTGTTTTATTAGTGCTAGGAATGTCTGTATTGTTTATTCTGGATCCTATTTTGAAATTGACATCTTTTGAAATTTGTGTGAAATTGGCCAAATTACCAATTTCTGACCACTTTATTGGATAGTTGAAATGGGTGAATGGGCATTTTCTTGTACGTACTCACTCGACAGAATGGAAGGAATAATAGCGAAATAGCTATGAGTTTGGTAGACTGGAACAATGGAATGGGCCAAAAATAAGGCATAAAATGGGTGAAATCACCGATGTGTAAATATCATCGATGGGTTAAGTGTATTCTAACCTAACCACTCTGTAATCTGGCAAAATCACTAATCCAGCACCCTACAGGTCCCAACGATGCCGGATTTGTGATGGTCAACCTGTATTAAGTAATTTTAGTCCTAGTTTAAGTTTGCCCGCAATGCTGTGCATACTATGGGCTTGTTCACAAAAATTGTACTGCTTGTATTCTCTTTTTTGAAAATAAATTGAATTGTAGTGTAGTGTTTTAAATTCACTGAAGGTGCTAGACTTGTTATCTGCTGACTTGAAATTAAGTTTTCTAACAATCTTTTCAACAATTTTCTGAATGATTCATACAGGCTTGGAAGATTAGTCACATAAAAAGTTATTAACTGACAAGTTAATAACTTTTTATGTATGGTTTATGGTTTTGTTACTAGTTATTTTTATTTATGTTGGTGAAAGTTTATAAATTAACGGAGGAAGTAGTTAGGGTAAAATTTTAATAACTTTTTATGTATGGTTTATGGTTTTGTTACTAGTTATTTTTATTTATGTTGGTGAAAGTTTATAAATTAACGGAGGAAGTAGTTAGGGTAAAATTTAAATAACTATTGGTAGGAAGATGGGCTAATGAGAGTATAGGTAAAGAGGTCGAAGAGGTATAGGGGTAGATTTAAGAATGCAGTATTAATGTTAAGCAGGAGTTTATGGATATGGGAGGGTGGGTGCAGGAGGAAAGAAGATCGATTTAGTGGAATGATGAGGTAAAGAGAGAGAGAGAAAAAGTTTGCATACGAGAGGTTTTTGCTAAACAGAAATATAAGAAGGGAGAAGTATATGGAGTGAAAGAGAGGTTAAGAGAGTGGTTAGGGAATGTAAAAAGAGCAAATGAGAGAGTGGGTGAGGTGCTGTCAACAAATTTTGCTGAGAATAAGAAAAAGTTTTGGAGATTAATAAGTTAAGAAAGCCTAGGGAACAAATGAATTTTACAGTTAAAAACAGAAGAGGAGAGTTATTAGATGAAGATTTAGAGGTAGGAAGATGGAGGGAGTATTTTGAGGAACTGTTATATGTTGATGAAAGTGAAGCTGTGATTTCAGGCATTGGCCAGGGAGGTATAACATATTTTAGGAGTGAGGAAGAGCCAGATGTGAATTTGGGAGAGGTGCATGAGGCTGTGGGTAGAATGAAAGGAGGTAAAGCAGCTGGGATTGATGGCATCAAGATAGATGTTAAAAGCAGGTGAGGATATAGTTTTGCAGTGGTTGGTACTTTTATTTATTAAATGTATGAAAGAGGGAAAAGTACCTAGGGATTGGAAGAGCATGCATATTATTATTATGGGAGAGCGCTAAACCCATAGGGATTATACAGCGCCTGTGGGGGGAGGACGACGGACAACATTCAGGCTTAATTCAGGGAATTGGAGCACAGATCCATTTCCCTAGATCAAGAGCCTCTCACCAGCAAGAGCATGCATAGTTCCTTTGTGTAAAGGCAAAGGGGACAAAAAAGTGTAAGAATTAGGTTGGTAGACAGCAACCACCCAGGGGGGTACTACCGTCCTGCCAAGTGAGTGTGAAACGAAAGCCTGTAATTGTTTGCATGATGGTAGGATTGCTGGTGTCTTTTGTCTGTCTCATAAATATGCAAGATTACAGGTATGTCTTGCTACTTCTACTTACACTTAGGTCACACTACACATACATGTACATGTTTATTTATACACACTCATCTGAGTTTTCTTTGATTTTATCTTAATAGTTCTTGGTCTTATTACTTTTCCTTTTATATCCATGGGGAAGTGGAATAAGAATCTTTCCTCCGTAAGCCATGCGTGTTGTAAAAGTCAACTAAAATGCCAGGAACAATGGGCTAGTAACCCCTTTTCCTGTAATAATTACTAAAAATAATAATAAGAAAATTGTCAAAGTGGGAAGTCTGAATGTACGTGGATGTTGTGCAAATGATAAAGAGACGATTGTGGATGTTATGAATGAGAAGAAGCTGGATGTCCTGGCTTTAAGTGAAACAAAGCTGAAGGGGGTGGGAGAGTTTCAGTGGAGAGGAATAAATGGGATTAGGTCAGGGGTTTCAAATAGAGTTAGAGCTAAAGAAGGAGTAGCAATAATGTTGAAGGATAAGTTATGGCAGGAAAAGAGGGACTACAGATGTTTTAACTCGAGGATTATTTGGAGTAAAATAAAGGTTGGATGTGAAAAGTGGGTTATAGTAAGCGTATATGCACCTGGAGAAGAGAGAAGTGTAGAGGAGAGAGAGATTTTGGGAAATGTCGAGTGAATGCGTGGGGAGTTTTGAACCAATTGTGAGAGTAATGGTGGTTGGGGATTTCAATGCTAAAGTTGGCAAAAATGTTGTAGAGGGAGTAGTAGGTAATTTTGGGGTGCCAGGGGTAAATGAAAATGGGGAGCCTTTAATTGAGCTATGTGTAGAAAGAGGTTTGGTAATAAGTAATACATATTTTATGAAGAAGAGGATAAATAAATATACAAGGTATGATATAGCACGTAATGAAAGTAGTTTGTTAGATTATGTATTGGTGGATAAAAGGTTGATGGGTAGGCTCCAGGATGTACACGTTTATAGAGGGGCAACTGATATATCGGATCATTATTTAGTTGTAGCTACAGTTAGAGTAAGAGGTAGGTGGGAAAAGAGGAAAATGGCAGCAACAAGCAAGGAGGAGGTGAAAGTGTATAAACCAAGGGAGGAGGAAGTTCGGGTGAGATATAAGGAATTATTGGCAGAAAGGTGGGCTGGTGCAAGTATGAGTAGTGCAGGGGTTGAAGAGGGTTGGAATAGTTTTAAAAATGCAGTATTAGAATGTGGGTTATAGGAGAGTGGGTGCAGGAGGAATGAAGAGTGATTGGTGGAATGATGAAGTAAAGGGTGTGATAAAAGAGAAAAAGTTAGCTTATGAGAGGTTTTTACAAAGAAGTGTTATAAGAAGAGTAGATTATATGGACAGTAAAAGAAAGGTGAAGAGAGTGGTGAGAGAGTGCAGAAGGAGAGCAGATGATAGAGTGGGAGAGGCACTGTCAAGGAATTTTAATGAAAATAAAAAAAAATTTTGGAGCAAGTTAAACAAGTTAAGAAAGCCTAGAGAACGAATGAATTTGTCAGTTAAAAAACAGAGTAGGGGAGTTAGTAGATGGGGAGATGGAGGTTTTGAGTAGATGGCGAGAATATTTTGAGGAACTTTTAAATGTCGACAAAGAAAGGGAAGCAGTAATTT
This sequence comes from Cherax quadricarinatus, assembly GCF_038502225.1. Taxonomy (NCBI): domain Eukaryota; kingdom Metazoa; phylum Arthropoda; class Malacostraca; order Decapoda; family Parastacidae; genus Cherax; species Cherax quadricarinatus. The sequence goes on along the minus strand of NC_091334.1, from coordinate 20,621,074 downwards.
CATGCACTGGCCAGGGAGGTATACAATCTTTTAGGAGTGAAGAAGAACAGGATGTGAGTGTGGGGGAGGTGTGTGAGGCATTACGTAGAATGAAAGGGGGTAAAGCAGCTGGAACTGATGGGATCATGACAGAAATGTTAAAAGCAGGGGGGGATATAGTGTTGGAGTGGTTGGTATTTTTGTTTAATAAATGTATAAAAGAGGGGAATGTATAGTCCCTTTATATAAAGGGAAGGGGGACAAAAGAGATTGTAAAAATTATAGAGGAACAAGTTTACTGAGTATACCAGGAAAAGTGTACGGTAGGGTTATAATTGAAAGAATTAGAGGTAAGACAGAATGTAGGACTGCGGATGAGCAAGGAGGTTTCAGAGTGGGTAGGGGATGTGTAGATCAAGTGTTTACGTTGAGGCATATATGTGAACAGTATTTAGATAAAGGTAGGGAAGTTTTTATTGCATTTATGGATTTAGAAAAGGCATATGATAGAGTGGATTGGGGAGCAATGTGGCAGATGTTGCAAGTACAGTGGACCCCCGCATAGCGACCTTAATCCGTGCAAGAGGGCTGGTTGTTATGCGAAATGTTCGGTATGCGAATGAATTTTCCCCATAAGAAATAATGGAAATCAAATTAATCCGTGCAAGACACCCAAAAGTATGAAAAAAAAAATTTTTTACCACATGAAATGTTAATTTTAATACACACAAACTGAAAAAGGCATGCACAATTACATGACACTTACTTTTATTGAAGATCTGGTGGTGATTGATGGGATGGGAGGAGGGGAGAGAGAGTGTTAGTATTTAGAAGGGGAATCCCCTTCCATTAAGACTTGAGGTGTCGAGTCCTTTTCTGGGGTTACTTCCTTTCTTCTTTTAATTCCACTAGGACCAGCTTCAGAGTCACTGGACTTCTTTCGCACAACATATCTGTCCATAGTGGCCTGTACCTCTGGTTCCTTTATGACTTCCCTAAAGTGTTTCACAACATTGTCAGTGTAATAGTCACCAGCACGGCTTGCAATAGCTGTGTGAGGGTGATTTTCATCCATGAAGGTTTGCACTTCAAGCCACTTTGCACAGATTTCCTTAATCTTTGTAGTAGGCAATTTCTTCAATTTCTCTCTCCCCTCCTTCGAACCAGTTTCCTCAGGTCTGGCCTCTTGCTGTTGAAGTTGATCTATCAGCTCATCAGTGGTTAGTTCTTCATTGTCCTCCTCCACCAACTCTTCCACATCATTCCCACTAACCTCCAACCCTAAGGACTTTCCCAATGCCACAATGGATTCCTCAACTGGCATAATCCTCTCAGGGTTAGCCTCAAACCCTTCAAAATCCCTTTTGTCTACACATTCTGGCCACAGTTTCTTCCAAGCAGAGTTCAAGGTCTTCTTAGTCACTCCCTCCCAAGCCTTACCTATAAGGTTTACACAATTGAGGATATTAAAGTGATCTCTCCAAAAGTCTCTTAGAGTCAGTTGAGTTTCTGAGGTCACTACAAAGCACCTTTCAAACAGAGCTTTTGTGTACAGTTTTTTGAAGTTTGCAATAACCTGCTGGTCCATGGGTTGCAGGAGAGGAGTGGTATTAGGAGGCAAAAACTTCACCTTAATGAATTTCATGTCCCCATAAAGTCGCTCTGCCAAGTCTGTAGGATGACCAGGGGCATTGTCTAACACCAGGAGGCACTTAAGTTCTAATTTCTTTTCAGTTAGGTAATCTTTCACATTGGGGGCAAATGCATGGTGTAACCAGTCATAGAAAAAGTCCCTAGTGACCCATGCCTTACTGTTTGCCCTCCACAGCACACACAAATTCTCCTTGAGGACACTCTTTTGCCTGAACGGTCTGGGAGTTTCAGAGTGATACACTAATAAAGGCTTCACTTTGCAATCACCAGTAGCATTGGAACACATCAACAAAGTAAGCCTGTCTTTCATAGGCTTATGTCCTGGGAGTGCCTTTTCCTCCTGAGTAATGTAGGTCCTGCTTGGCATTTTCTTCCAAAACAGGCCTGTTTCATCACAATTAAACACTTGTTCAGGTTTCAGTCCTTCACTTTCTATGTACTCCTTGAATTCCTGCACATATTTTTCAGCTGCTTTGTGGTCCGAACTGGCAGCCTCACCATGCCTTATCACACTATGTATGCCACTACGCTTCTTAAATCTCTCAAACCAACCTTTGCTGGCCTTAAATTCACTCACATCATCACTAGTTGCAGGCATTTTTTTAATTAAATCCTCATGCAACTTCCTAGCCTTTTCGCTTATGATCGCTTGAGAGACGCTATCTCCTGCTAGCTGTTTTTCATTTATCCACACCAATAAGAGTCTCTCAACATCTTCCATCACTTGCGATCTCTGTTTCGAAAACACAGTTAAACCTTTGGCAAGAACAGCTTCCTTGATTGCCTTTCTGTTGCCCACAATAGTAGAGATGGTTGATTTGGGTTTCTTGTACAACCTGACCAGGTCGGCGACACGCACTCCACTTTCATACTTATCAATGATCTCTTTCTTCATCTCTATTGGAATTCTCACCCTTATTGCTGTAGGGTTGGAACTAGAAGCTTTCTTGGGGCCCATGGTCACTTATTTTCCAGATAAAGCACCGAAAACACTGTAATACATAATACGAAATATTCCGATTGTATGCTTGGATGTTACCGCGGAGGCTGGCTGGTAAACAATGCCACCGGCGGAACATATGAGGCTGGCTCAGGCCGCACATTGGACGCGTCTCGGACGAAGGGCAGTGAGCGGGTTTTTGGGCGGTATGCGAGGCAAAATTTTAGCGATCAAAGCGTCCGGTATGCGGATTGTACGGTATGCAATGCGTACGGTATGCGGGGGTCCACTGTATATGGAATAGGCGGTAAGTTACTAAATGCTGTAAAGAGTTTTTATGAGGATAGTGAGGCTCAGGTTAGGGTGTGTAGAAGAGAGGGAGACTACTACTCAGTAAAAGTAGGTCTTAGACAGGGATGTGTAATGTCACCATGGTTGTTAATATATTTATATATGGGGTTGTAAAAGAAGTAAATGCTAAGGTGTTCGGGAGAGGGGTGGGATTAAATTATGGGGAATCAAATACAAAATGGGAATTGACACAGTTGCTTTTTGCTGATGATACTGTGCTCATGGGAGATTCTAAAGAAAAATTGCAAAGGTTAGTGGATGAGTTTGGGAGTGTGTGTAAAGGTAGAAAGTTGAAAGTGAACATAGAAAAGAGTAAGGTGATGAATGTATCAAATAATTTAGATATGAAAAATTGGATATCAAATTGGGGAGGAGTAGTATGGAAGAAGTGAATGTTTTCAGATACTTGGGAGTTGACGTGTCGGCGGATGGATTTATGAAGGATGAGGTTAATCATAGAATTGATGAGGGAAAAAAGGTGAGTGGTGCGTTGCGGTATATGTGGAGACAAAAAATGTTATCTATGGAGGCAAAGGCCGTCTTCTTGTCACCAGTGTCGAGGTTGGGAGACTACTCTCTCTCGTCTTTGCATTGGCCATACTCGTCTTACTCGTGGATATCTCATGGAGAGGCGCCCTGCTCCTCTCTGTGAGAATTGTCAGGCTCCATTATCAGTCAGCCACATTCTGTTGGACTGCCCACTTTATCAACGAGCACGCAGAATTTACCTCCATCGCCGTCGTCGCTCCGCTGCACTCTCTTTACCTTCCCTTCTCGCTGATGGACCCACCTTTCATCCGGACTCTCTCATTGACTTTTTGACAACAACTGACTTACTTCACAAACTCTGATGCCTTCAGCCCTTTCTACCTCAATCTCTTGCTACCCTCTACCCCCGCACTATCCCCTGCCCCGCTGTTTTCTGTAACCTACTGATCATCCCTTCCCCCTTCTGCCACCCAATACCCTCGCTTCCTTCCCTACCCTGCAGCGCTGTATAGCCCTTGTGGCTTAGCGCTTCTTTTTGATTATAATAATAATATGGAGGCAAAGAAGGGAATGTATGAAAGTACAGTAGTACCAACACTCTTACATGGGTGTGAAGCTTGGGTTGTGAATGCAGCAGCGAGGAGGCAGTTGGAGGCAGTGGAGATGTCCTGTCTAAGGGCAATGTGTGGTGTAAATATTATGCAGAAAATTCGGAGTGTGGAAATTAGGAGAAGGTGTGGAGTTAATAAAAGTATCAGTCAGAGGGCTGAAGAAGGGTTGTTGAGGTGGTTTGGTCATTTAGAGAGAATGGATCAAAGTAGAATGACATAGAGAGCGTATAAATCTGTAGGGGAAGGAAGGCGGGGTAGGGGTCGTCCTCGAAAAGGTTGGAGGGAGGGGGTAAAGGAGGTTTTATGGGCGAGGGGCTTGGACTTCCAGCAAGCGTGCGTGAGCATGTTAGATAGGAGCGAATGGAGACGAATGGTATTTGGGACCTGACGATCTGTTGGAGTGTGAGCAGGGTAATATTTAGTGAAGGGATTCAGGGAAACCAGTTATTTTTATATAGCCGGACTTGAGTCCTGGAAATGGGAAGTGCAATGCTTGCACTCTAAAGGAGGGGTTCGGGATATTGGCAGTTTGGAAGGATATGTTGTACAGGTATATGCTTCTAAACTGTTGTGTTCTGAGCACCTCTGCAAAAACAGTGATTATGTGTGAGTGAGGTGAAAGTGTTGAATGATGATGAAAGTATACCTGGTAAGGTGTATGGTAGAGTTATTATGGAAAGAATTAAGGGTAAGAGGGAGAGCTGGATCGCAAATGAACAAGGAAGGGTAGGGGATGTATAGATCATGTTTACAGTAAAGCATATAAGTGAACAGCATTTAGATTAGGGTAAAGAGGTTTTCATTGCATTTATGGATTTGGAAAAGGCATATGATAGGGTGGATAGAGGGGCAATGTGACTGATGTTGCAAGTGTGTGGAATCGGTGGTAAGTTACTAAAAGCAGTCGAGTTTTTATGAGGATAGCGAGGCTTAGGTTAGGGTATGTAGGAGAGAATATTTTCCAGTAAAAGTAGGCCTTAGGTTTGCATTATGTCATGATGGTTGTTTAGTATATTTCTAGATGGCGTTATAAGAGAATTGAATGAAGAGGTGTTGGGAAGAGGTGTGGTTTTAGAAAATAAATAAGTCTAACAAAATGGGGGTTTTAACAGTTGCTTTTTACTTATGACACTGTGCTTTGAGAGATTCTGAAGAGAAGTTGCAGAGGTTGGCAGACAAATTTGGGAAGGTATATAAAAGAAGGAAATTATAAGTGAATATTGGAGAGAGCAAGGTGATGAGGATAAAAAATTTAGGTAATGAAAGATTGGATATCAAATTGGAGGGAGCGTGAAGGAAGTGAATGTGTTCACATATTTTGGAGTAGAATTGTCAACAGATGGGTCTATGAAAGGTAAGGTGAACCATATACAGTGGACCCCCGCATAGCGAACGCCTTGCATAGCGAACAATCCGCATAGCGAACGCTTTGTTCGCTAAAATTTTGCCCCGCATAGTGGACAAAAACCCGCTCAGCGACCTTCGTCCGAGACGCGTCCAGTGTGCGCCCTCAGCCAGCCTCACATGTGCCGCCCGTCCCATTGTTTACCAGCCAGCCTCCGCGGTAACATTCAAGCATACACTCGGAATATTTCGTATTATTACAGTGTTTTCGGTGCTGTTTGTGGAAAATAAGTGACCATGGGCCCCAAGAAAGCTTCTAGTGCCAACCCTACACCTCAAAGGGTAAGAATACCCATTGAAATGAAGAAAGAGATCATTGATAAGTATGAAAGTGGAGTACGTATCACCGACCTGGTCAGGTTGTACAAGAAACCAAAATCAACCATCGCTTCTATTGTGGGCAAGAAAACGGCAATCAAGGAAGCTGTTGTTGCCAAAGGTTTAACTGTGTTTTCGAAACAAAGATCGCAAGTGATGGAAGATGTTGAGAGACTCTTATTGGTGTGGATAAATGAAAAACAGCTAGCAGGAGATAGCGTCTCTCAAGCGATCATATGTGAAAAGGCTAGGAAGTTGCATGACGATTTAATTAAAAAAATGCCTGCAACTAGTGATGATGTGAGTGAATTTAAGGCCAGCAAAGGTTGGTTTGAGAGATTTAAGAAGCGTAGTGGCATCCATAGTGTGATACGGCATGGTGAGGCTGCCAGTTCGGACCACAAAGCGGCTGAAAAATATGTGCATGAATTCAAGGAGTACATAGAAACTGAAGGACTGGAACCTGAACAAGTGTTTAATTGTGATGAAACAGGCCTGTTCTGGAAGAAAATGCCAAGCAGGACCTACATTACTCAGGAGGAAAAGGCACTCCCAGGACATAAGCCTATGAAAGACAGGCTTACTTTGTTGATGTGTGCCAATGCTAGTGGTGATTGCAAAGTTAAGCCTTTATTAGTGTATCACTCTGAAACTCCCAGAGCATTCAGGCAAAAGAATGTCCTCAAGGATAATTTGTGTGTGCTGTGGAGGGCAAACAGTAAGGCATGGGTCACTAGGGAATTTTTCTATAACTGGTTACACCATGCATTTGCCCCCAATGTGAAAGATTACCTAACTGAAAAGAAATTAGACCTTAAGTGCCTCCTGGTGTTAGACAATGCCCCTGGTCATCCTACAGACGTGGCAGAGCGACTTTATGGGGACATGAGCTTCATTAAGGTGAAGTTTTTGCCTCCTAATACCACTCCTCTCCTGCAGCCCATGGACCAGCAGGTCATTTCCAACTTCAAGAAACTGTACACAAAAGCTCTGTTTCAAAAGTGCTTTGAAGTGACCACAGACACTCGATTGACTCTAAAAGAGTTTTGGAAGGATCACTTTAATATCCTCAATTGTGTAAACCTTATAGGTAAGGCTTGGGAGGGAGTGACTAAGAGAACCTTGAACTCTGCTTGGAAGAAACTGTGGCCAGAATGTGTAGACAAAAGGGATTTTGAAGGGTTTGAGGCTAACCCTGAGAGGAGTAGTATACCAGTTGAGGAATCAATTGTGGAATTGGGGAAGTCCTTGGGGTTGGAGGTTAGTGGGGAGGATGTGGAAGAGTTGGTGGAGGAGGACAATGAAGAACTAACCACTGATGAGCTGATAGATCAACTTCAAGAGCAAGAGGCCAGACCTGGGGAAACTGGTTCAAAGGAGGGGAGAGAGAAATTGAAGGAATTGCCTACTTCAAAGATTAAGGAAATGTGTGCAAAATGGCTTGAAGTGCAAACCTTTTTTGATGAAAATCACCCTCACACAGCTATTGCAAGCCGTGCTGGTGACTGTTACAATGACACTGTTGTGAACCACTTTAGACAAATCATAAAGGAACGAGAGGTACAGGCCACTATGGACAGATATGTTGTGCGAAAGAAGTCCAGTGACTCTGAAGCTGGTCCTAGTGGCATTAAAAGAAGAAGGGAAGTAACCCCAGAAAAGGACTTGCTACCTCAAGTCCTAATGGAAGGGGATTCCCCTTCTAAACACTAACACTCTCTCTCCCCTCCTCCCATCCCATCAATCATCACCAGATCTTCAATAAAAGTAAGTGTCATGTAATTGTGCATGCCTTTTTCAGTTTGTGTGTACTAAAATTAACATTTTTTTGTGGTAAAAAAAATTTTTTTTCATACTTTTGGGTGTCTTGCACGGATTAATTTTATTTCCATTATTTCTTATGGGGAAAATTAATTCGCATAGCGAACATTTCGCATAACGACCAGCCCTCTTGCACGGATTAAGTTCGCTATGCGGGGGTCCACTGTAATTGATGAGGGGGAAAAAGGCAAGTGGTGCACTGAGGAATCTGTGGAGACAAAGGATGTTATCTATGGAATCAAAGAGGGGAATGTATGAGAGTATAGTTATACCAATTCTGTTATATGAATGTGAAAAATGGGTTGCGAATGTTGCAACAACAAGGAGGCGGCTGGAGGCCGCAAAGAATCCATAGCTTGGAGATTAGGAAGTGCAGGACTACTAAAAGTATTATCCAGAGGGATGAAGAGGGGTTGTTGAGGTGCTTCAGACAATTAGGGTGGAACAAAATAGAATGACTTGGAGGGCGTATGCTGCACTGTATGACTCGTGGGTTTAGTGCCTAGTTTGATTTTTAATAATAATAATTAGAGGGCATATAAATCTGTAATGGGGGGTAGGGGTGATCCTAGAAAAGGTTGGAGGGAGGGGGTTAAGGTTGTTTTGTGAATGAGGGACTTAAACCTCCAACAAGCATGCATGAGCTTGTTAGATAAGAGACCCTTGTAGGCTTAGCACTTTTATTTTTTTTATTATTATAATTGTTAGATAAGGGCAGATGCTTTTTATGACTTGACATGCTGTTGGAGTGTGAGCAAAGTAACTCTCATGAAGGGATTCTGGGAAATCAGTTAGCCAGACTTGAGTCCTGGAGATGGGAAGTACAGTGCCTGCACTCTTAAGGAAGGGTGGGGTATTTGTAGTATTGATGCATCTCTGGCAAGACAGTGATGGTGAAAGAGTTTCTTCTTTTTGGGTCACCCTGCCTTGGTGGGAGATGGGTGGTTTGTTGGGACAAAAAAAAAAAAGTCTCATGGGAAGAACTTTTAGGATCATCTGCTATTCTTGACTTAAAGTATACAGGTCATCTATAACAGCCAGAGGGTACATTTCAACTCTTAAAAAGAAAACTACATATAAATTAACAGTTAAAATAATGGATGGATGAATCATACTTTTTTATGGTGAATATTTGTTTATTAAAATACCATAAACATACTGTATTTGTCGTGTATGAAAAGTGCAAAATGTATTACATATCTAGCTAATCTTAGCTAGACTAGACTTACTGATGCAAAGCCTCCTAATATGTACAACAGAATTCAGTATTTGAGGCTTGAGCAAATCTTGGTTGACCTTAATTATTACTGCTTACAGACTAGATTTATCACGGTCTCATATTTTTGTGTTACTCAGTGAGGTAACAGGTCTCGGCTTCTGTGAAACAAAATGTAATTGATATACAGAACCAACTGATGCTGAATTTAAGTGCATTAACAACAAACAACTTCAAGTATACGACTCTCAACCATTTTTCATAATTCGTTTTCAGAAGCCTGAATTATTATGGTTTATAAAATATATTAATGTTTATAACTGATGCAATTTACAATTGTCTGTTAAATTTTATAAAGAGACAAGAATTACAATACATTAGGGCCCCAACTTAAAGTTTTGTACTTACGACATTGGCATTTTGGAACCAGTTAATTACCTGTGAACAGCGAGTTGCTCTTCCAATGTCATTTTGGAAACTGTGTTTATTTTATGCATATAGAGTGCTTGTTTGTTTGTTGAAGATTGGTTAAAAATCAAAGATTCAAGATTCACATTGTCAGTATGTCGGTGGTTGACTTGGGGGAGAAGACTGGGGGAGGTCAGGGAGGTGGGTGGGTGGGTTGGCTGTAAGCCTGGAGGGAGGAAGGATCTCTGACTCTGCACTGCTAACTGTGTCATGAAAGTGTTCAGTATCCAGCTGAACCAAGGTACATCATTATACAATGAAAACACACACCTCACACTACACACCCATTCTCACCCACACCAACCCTCATATCCACTGCATCCACACCATCAACTTTCACAACCACCCACTCTCTAATAGTACTGAATGTAAAAATATTGGATAAAAATTCTTTGGAAAAAATTAACTGAAATTAGGTATGGAATATTGTGGCTCAGGAATGCAGTAATTCATTTTATATAATTTAAGGAAAAATAGGGTTTGATTACCAAACAATCGACTTGCAATGAAATTTCTGGAATGCATTAACATCCTAAGTTGGGGTCCTACTGTACTGTACTAGACGGGGTTTGGAGTAATTTTCAATGTGCCTGTAAATTAGAAATAAAAACCAAATGATGTTTCAGTCCCTCTTGAACCGTTCTGAAAGTGTATGGAAAGAAGAAAAAAAAAAAAGGAATGAAATCCAGAATCAATGCAGGTCACTGGGCCACAACAACAACAAAGATCATAAACCCCCATCACATACATAAGGGAACTGTCATCACAGGGTTAGGAGAGATGAAAGTTGTTTTATTGTAACAGTATACAGTTTATAAAATTAGGCAAATAACCAAGACAGACAGAACTGCAAAAAAACTGAAATTGTTTTAATCTTCAGAATGTAATCTGACCTGACCTTGGTTGTCTCCAAACCCCAGGTGCCTGACATGACTCGGGCTTTCTTCCCTTCTTTATTTTCACTTGTGATTTCATAATGATCCATGATAGACCAATCTGTAGCATAGTTTTCATTTTCAAGTTTACAATCACTGTAAATGCTACAAAATAAATTGCATAGAATATACAGTATTGATATGTGATTATCAATAACCAAAATCTTCTACTAACTAGTAAGACATACAGTAAATAAAGTGCATAAATCCTATCTAGAATTAAAATGCTGATATAAAATATCTTTTTAAATATAAATACTTTTTGTTACAGGTTATACAATGCACTACATTGTGGATTAATCCAGCCCTTGTGGTTTAGCGCTTCTTTTTGATTATAATAATGTGGATTAATCCCCTTTACTCAACATTTATGCCACAAAGAATATTGCCTGTTATTATCACAAATGTTACAATTACTAATGAGCAGTTTAGTTTTGCCTTGATTAAAATTAAATTAAGTCTTCATTCAGTATGAGACTGGCAGCTGACTGCTCAACATAACATAAATCTTCCCCACAAACCCTTCATATCCATAGGAATAAATGTACTTATTACTATATGTGATTTCTAAATTTGAATGCTTGTTCTTGGTAATTATGAGAGCACCGAGAAGAGATTTTCTTAACTATCCCTGATGTGTTAGCTACAGTAACTCTAGCAACAAATAATAACAGACAACATCACAAACTCTTCACATACATTCAAAGACTGCCACTTTCCACTTCTGTGCTTAATTTTAAATACCTTTCCGTGATTGCCTACTTTTACTTCCATATACTTACTAATCATTTTCAAATCTCAGCACCTATTGCAAGTCATTTCTCTACTGTATTAGTTAGGTAACTGCCAAAGTAACTGCAAACCAATATGCAGTATTCTTTAGCTAATATTTTACAGTTATGGGTGACTGATGTTAGTGACCATAATGCTTTGAAAATAATTACTGTATATACATATTGCTTTACTGACAGTGAGAATGGTATAAATCATACAGTTATTGTGTACTGTTAAAGATATTGCAAGTATTACATATTTATGGTAAAAAAAAGATTGTACATACATAAATTAACATAATTGTACAGCTTAGTATCAGGGAATACACATAACAGTATCGTGATATTCTTAGTGCACCACAATAATTAAGCTGGTACTGAAAACCATTTTATATTTAATTCTCCTTTCATAAGGTAAGATTTTGCCCGGCATAAAGGTTTTGCTCGGACCAAACCTTTATTATGAAGAATTTCATTTAAATAATTAAACCTACAGGCTGGGTCACATCCACAACTTGAGGTTTACAAATGATCACAATAAGGCACATTATCGTTATTAGAACTTGGATTATCTGATCTAAATGACCTATTTACCACCAATCACATACTTTAACAATAAATTAACACTGTACTTTCAAATTTTAAATCATAACAGCTAACGTCTACATTAAAGAGTTCTCTTACCTGCCACAAGGCTACATTTATCAAAAACTTAATATGTAATCAGCAAATATCAGGTATGGCATATCAAAGCAGGTCTACACATAACTGTCCTGTGATTCCCTATTTACAAGTCTTATGATATACATGATATAGGGTGGATAAAAAATATTAATATATACACTACCATGTAGCTAAAATGTCTACAGGATTTTTTATGTAGAAGAATAAAAACTAGATGTGTTTTGGTTACTATGCAATTTGAGAAAGGTATTACTATTCCATAAGCCCAGCCCACTCTACTCTAATGCAAGTACAGTGGAACCTCAAAAATCGAACTGCTCCCAACTCAACCAATTATGTAAGTGTATTTTTGTAAGTGCTTTTATAAGTGTATTTTTGAGGGTCTGAAATGGACTAATCTAATTTACATTATTCCCGATGGGAATAAATTCGTTCGGTAGCGACACTTGAACAACCTTCTGGACCGAAGAAAGTTCTATATTTGAGGTTCCACTGTAAAAGGAAAAGTATGAAGTGAAGCACAAGTTTCTATTGGTTAAATATCAACAATGAAGATAATCAGAAGATACAAACTAATATACCAATTTCTAAAATAAAAATGGCAAATTAGCACCCAAACAGCCCAAAACAAATTCAAACCTTCCACTAAGATGCATGAGGTTTAAACAATTTAATTCAATCTGAAGTATTCTTTAGCTATAGAACAGAGACCAATACCCCTAAAATACACCAGCACTTAAGTTGAAGCTGCCCCGTGCTGTATAGTCCTTGTGGCTTAGCGCTTCTTTTTGATTATAATAATAATGAAGCTGCCCCTTTTTTAAGGTTTGATGCTACTCAGGTAAGGCTGTCATAAATTATTCTATGAAAGCCAATACAGCATTTCAATTTTCTCAGTGTATTCAGAAAAAAGTGACACCAACCCAGCTCAAAATTAATCCAAACTTCTCTGTATGTAAAATTAGGTTTGAAGCCAATCACAAAAGGCATTCTTCAGTTACTGCATGTAAACCAATTTGTTTAATGAAATTGGCAAATTTAAACATAGACAAAAAATTAACCAACACTAAGTTGGAAGTCAACCAGACAATGCATTTTCCAGTTATCATGCAGGGTCTAATAAATAAAAGTTTGTTTACTATGTTAGTAAATTGGCAAGTTTGCACCTATGCAGCCTAAACCCAAAAGGTATCGTCCTTTTCATGAAGCGCATGAGCCATTCAAGACAGAAGCTATTCAAAAGATGCTTACTCAACCTTTTTCACTGAAAAAATACCCAATCACTTTTAAAGAATAACATTGGCAAATTAGCACCTACACACTAATAATGACCCCATCCTTATTCTAAGTAACATAATCAGTACAGAAAGTTTGAGCTAATCAGGAATATCTACAAAATTGACATGTCCTATCCCAAGCAACCAGTTCCATGAACTTTCCTCTAGTTGACCAGCACTGAAACTTTAAGGCTGATCAGATGAAGCTTTCTAAGGTTAAAGTGAAAACCCTAGAGGCAAACAAGACCTCTACTGAATAAAATTGTAAAAAAAAAAAAAAAAAAAAAAAAGTGATATTTAAGAACTCGCTAAACTTGTGAAATTTAAAAATGCCACAAAAATGCAAGTTTTCACTATGAATTTTCTTTCTCAGTTATACATATTCTATTTCAAATTCTCTACAGCCCTATAAGAAAAAAATATTACTTTTACAGAAACTGGAATTTGCATACATCCCATGAGTACAAGAGCTTTACCCTAGTTGGGATATATCAGCACCGAAACCTCGCTTCAAAAGCCAATTAAGTCATTCACAAATTATCGTATGAAAACTAAAATATAAATTTTCACAATTTCTTAAATAAAATTGGAAAATTGGTATCTACACAGCTCAAAACAGCTGATCAAAAAAGGTATTCTCTAGTTATGCATGAAAAAATTTTATTTAACAAAAGTGACAAATTAAAATGTGCACAGCCTAGAATCAATGTGAGCCTTCCTTGGAGCAAAGACCAGCTTTGCTCAAAGTTAGAAGACAATCATAGGAGGCATTCTCCAGTTACTCCTTTGAATGCAATGATTCTAAGTTAATAAACTGTTAGTAAATTGGTAAATTTCCATCTAAAAAATCTAAGCTTACCTGATGTCATCCTGTCCATAAGATAACAGCAGCAGTCATTACAGACTGAAGGCATTCAAAACTGGCATACTCCAAGTTATTTCACAGAAAACACTTCCTTTTAAAAATAAAACTGGCAGATTGCCAGCTACACCCTCTAATAACAGCCCCAATCTTCTTCTAAGCAGGAGACTCCTCTGTTGAAAGTTTGAAGCCAATCAAAAGATGCCTTTTCAACCTATTGCACAGAAACCAAAATTGTGAAAGGTCTTTATAAAACTGACCAGAGGGCACCTGCACATACCAATAGTTGCATTAACATTTCCTCAGTTACAGTATATGAGTGTTGAAAATTTGAGGCCGATCTGATAAGGCATTCTCAAGTTATAGACAAAAAAACCTCAGAGCAAGAAAAACAATTCAAACAGCTACCATAGTTAATTAAAGGTACCTTCTGGGAGTAACTAATGAAGTGAGTGGCTGCACAATCATAGCTATGTGAATCATGATGTGACTATGCAGTACTAAAAACTAATATCCTGTCTTTTTCAGGTATAGGCAGTTTCCTACTCAGGGACCAGACTGAGTGGTAGTACAGTGGACCCCCGGTTAACGATATTTTTTCACTCCATAAGTATGTTCAGGTGCCAGTACTGACCGAATTTATTCCCATAAGGAATATTGTGAAGTAGATTAGTCCATTTCAGACCCCCAAACATACACGTACAAACGCACTTACATAAATACACTTACATAATTGGTCGCATTCGGAGGTAATCGTTATGCGGGGGTCCACTGTATTTGGTTTAATACAATTATTTACATAATATGTTCAAATATGGCCACAAAATTAATTTCCTAATAAGTGTTATTGTATAACATTTTGAGAACTCAATTTTGAAATAATTTTAATATTCTGACATAATAGCTACATAAAATACTGAAAAAAGTATAACCAAATGTGCTGGATCTAAACATGCCTAAAACTGGAGTCTTGACTTAGACCTGAGCTACATCTTTGGTGTCTTATTTCTTCCAGGGGTGGGCATATGCAAAATCTTCGAGTAATTGTATGTAAAATAGCCTATTTTGATGACTTCACACAAATTTAAAGCATACAACATACAATACTGAATACAAATAGTCACTGTCTTTAGTTTGGGCATGGGAACATACAGATTAACCCACAGCATGCTTCAATTCATTCTTGTTCTTTTTATCCAGCTCACATGATGATATATACATAAAAATTGTCAAATTTATTAGGATTTTTTTTTTTTATCACTCAAAAAGAAAACATTCACCGTCATTGATTCAATACCTGACTTGACAAAAGTGCACAGACATTGTAACTTAAATAATTCTTTGAGCTGCAACACCACCATCCTCTAATCACTCAAATCTAACACACACATGCCTCCTGAGTGTTCAAAAACCCTACCATTTGAAACCTTCACACACTCCTTCCAATTCTTCCTGAGATGACCCCTACTCCTTCCTTCCACCCCATATTTATAGTCTCTTGGTCATCCTATTTCTATCCATCCTTTCTAACTGACCAAACCACCTCAACAACGCTACTCTGCCGTCTGAATTACACTTTCTGTAACCCCACACTGTCTTCCAACTTCTGTGCTCCTAATTCTCTGCATACTGTTCACATCATAGATTGCTCTCGAACATGACATCTCTAATGTCTCCAGCCACCTCCTTGCTGCATTGTTTGAAGCCCATGCCTCACACCCATATAAAAGTGTTAGTAACACTATACTCTAGTTTATTCCAAATGTTTGCCCCATAGATAAATTTCTTTCTTTTCTAACCTACAGTTCGCTTCATCTTTCATAGACCCATTTGCCGACCCATTTATTCACAGATATCTAAGCTCATTCACTTCCTCCATACTCCCTCCCTCCAGTCCGATAGCCAGTCAGACTTATTTTCATCACCTTACTCTTTTCTATGTTCATTATTTTCATTTCCTTTTACACTCCCCAAAACCCTTCACTAGCATTTATAATATATATTAGCAACCTAATATAGTGAACATACCAACACAATGCGAGTTGGATATGATCTGTGATGCAGAAGTTCCCTATAACTGCATTAAATGCTATACAATGACCATAATTTTAAAAATGGTAAATTAGAAGTAGAAGATGTCCACTGATAAAAGCTGAAAGTTAATCCAAGGTTAACAATTTATGGAAATTTCTTCATACTGGCTGCTTTCCAGAAATTTCTAAAATTAATTCATTACAAGGAAAGCAAAAACAAGACAGTCTTACTAAACATTGACAGCACAATGTTGGATAATATTTGTTTTATGCACTACTGGATGGTGATGACAGTCTCATTGATTAAACAAGTGTCTGTCTAGCCAAGTATATCAATCGTGCCAAAGACTGAAAAAGAATCCACTTTATTAGATAAGTATTTGGTAGAACAAGTATAAAGCAAATACTCTCTTGATTAAAGATGTTGTACACCACTGCTTTCAGTACTAGTGACTATAAAAACCATCAGACCTGAAAGTATATGTAAC
The DNA here is from genome assembly GCF_038502225.1 of Cherax quadricarinatus. Taxonomy (NCBI): domain Eukaryota; kingdom Metazoa; phylum Arthropoda; class Malacostraca; order Decapoda; family Parastacidae; genus Cherax; species Cherax quadricarinatus. The sequence goes on along the minus strand of NC_091334.1, from coordinate 20,604,772 downwards.
TAACAGTGACAGAGCAGATGTTTGCTCTCACTATACAGCAAACATCAAGCTGAGAGAATTATCAACACAATTACTGTGTCTAATAATTACAAGCCACCCTTCTTCTTAAAGTTGAATATATTACATTATGTCAGCCAACACTATGTACCGCTGCTGCACTACATCATGCATAAAATGCACTTTGGAACTGTTAGGTATATATTACTTATATATTTCCTACAAACAACATATGTCATCTATGAATGATAAGTACTGAAAATAATGAAGAATCTAAAAATGTAAATTTTACATGTAATGTTTGTACATATATCAAATTATTATTTAAGCCAGGAATGCTATTTCTTACATTCATTAAATGCTGTTAAAAAATGTAAGACAGCAATGTTCCTGACCAACAAAATGCAAACAAGTAATGATACTGCAAATCTGTCAACCTCTGACATAAATCTGGAACAATGTATAAGACCTATAAATAAACCTTTTTTTATTAATTTGACATGTAATTTGAAGTTCTGATATGGAAATTATAGTAACAGAAATAATGCAAATACAGTATATTTCATTATGATTAACTACGTGTATCATCTAATACTTCAAACTCCTCAGCCTGTAAACTCCCCTCCATGTATTGGTCCCCAGATTTCCTTTCATCAGATGGATAATGGATAATACACTACTCATAATAAAATTCGTTAAATTTTTTATACATAAATGTCCTGATGTTTTATCAACTTTAATTCCTTTAATTTACATAAAAAAAAATCCTTGTTTGACTAGCAAGAAACAAGTGTCTAAAGTAATGATGTGACCAACCTGTCTGGAGAGCATTCTACAAGATGCCACCACCACTTTAAAGATGGGAACAGGGTATTAAACTTACATGTTGATTAGAAAAAAAGAATGACTATGTCTGTACATGCTAATCTAGAAAAATAATAATGCCCAGCCTGAACACTTTAGCTCTTGCATTAATTAGGGTCAAAGTTATACAGAATTATAACACAGTATATACTGTACTGAATAATTATGATCCACCTCAGGTCAATCTGTAAGAAACAGCAGCATTGGCAGTATCACTTTTTCAATTTCCTTAACAAATGTAAAGTACATACTGTATATCATGCTCCCTATAGCCAGTCTACTTTAATAAAATAATTAACATATATAAATAAATGTCTTAATTACATTACTTACACATTTAATAGTAACATTTGTTTTGCAATTTAGCAGTAGTTAGTGAATAAAATATGAATCATATACATAACCTGCAAGGTCACATACTTTCCTCCCTGTACCTCTGTATTAATGTCCTTAGTGTGCGGTTTGGAGTGAGAACAAGATGCAAGAGTTTCTCATTGGTCATTGGGCTCGTACGTTTACCACTAGCAAGCCAAGCTTCCATTGCCACTCGTTCATATGTGAATCCATCTGAGAACATAGCAAATAAATATTAATTACCAAGCATTCATAGTGATGAAGCAATAAATTCAGATAATTATTACCACAATATATTCTTCAATTACATACTAACAGACATTATACAGTATAAAAAATGTACTGGGATGAATTAACTTTTGTGAAGGGCATTATGAAAGACTTAGAGATTTCTAAGGCAAAATTTCCTCTGATATACTTTTTTTTTTTTAAACATACTGGTTGTCTCTCACCAAGGCATGGTGACTCAAAAGAGAAGAAAACTTCATAAAGCTTTTCTTCTTTTTACATTTACTAATTTATAAATAACAATACTGCGACTAGCCAAGGACTCGAACCCACGTTATTTTGGCCTGCCTCATGGTGAGCGAAAACCACATGACACTCACCATGAGGCAGGCCAAAACAACATAAGTTCAAGTCCTTGGCTAGCCGCAGTATTGTTACTGATCAATACCACTTCTTCGTGGTTACAATAATATAAAATACTGCTTGTTAAGGCTAGTACACCAAACGGGGAGTAGAATGAAATTAGATCAGAGGCACCCACACCACCGTATGTCCTCAGATCATGCTAAAACACCTAGCTCTGCTGGGTGCGTGATTCTTGTAGGATTTGGCAGTCCTGTGGGTTAGAGTATCATGTGGTTTTCGCTCACCATGAGGTTTGCCAAAACAACACAAGTTCAAGTCCATGGTTAGTCACAGTGTTGTTATTGATCAATACCCCTGGTTCATGGTTACAATAATATTTACTAATTTATACAGGAGAAGGAGTGAATAGCCCCTTGCTCCCAGCATTTTAGTCACCTCTTACAACACGCCTGGCTTAAGGAGGAAGGGTTCTTCTCTATTTCCCCTTGGAGATCTACTTCTCAAATAAAAATATGAATTTATACTTCATCATATCACAAGCCTGAGAAAGTAATGTAATAAAGTACTTAGTCAGGAACACATCATATAAGGTGATCATTCATAGAGGCATTTACAATACATGTATACTGTAGTATATTTGATGAACTTAAAAATATGAATAGTATTAAAAACAAAACTGATAAGTTTTACTAACCAGCACATAAAACAGGATCACTTATTAGCTCCTGTGTAATAGGACAAAGATACTCTGTAGGTGGTGCGTCTGGAATTGTTTTTTTGGCCTGTGAATCCTGTGCAGATTTATGAATCAGTCGAAGAATTTTGTTGCGGTGCCCTAGAGCATCTGTTAAGTATACATAATAAAAATCAATCCTTTTAAGGAATTGAGCATTTATAAATGGCAGAATGTACAAACTGCTACACTAACCAATGAAGACAGTGTTGGCATTTCAGTGTTCACTGCCATGAAGTTTTTACCCAACTACTGTTAGTACAGTGGGTAAATATATTCCCTAGTCAGGTAAACTGTCAGTCACACACATCTATGTCACTGAGGCTAGTGTTACTTATGAAGATCTGTCTTGATCAAAATGCCCTCAGATTTGTTGTGATCAGTAAATTTTGACCTAGACATGAGAGAATGAGTCTCTGCAGTGGGTGTGCACAATATACAAAAAAAAATCCTGACCCTCGAAGTGCATGATGGGAACAGCTAGCCTCTGACCTTGTGTTTGTTACAATAGCAACTTAAGTATTTTCCTGGGTGATTTTTATGGCTTATTGGCTGTTTTTTGATGCCAGTTGATAGACCAGGAAACGTACTTACAAAATGCAGAAGAATTTGGTTAGTTTCATACTGGAAGTGGCCTGAAATGGGACTCAAAGTTCCAGAAATATTTTATTTTTGGCAATTTTCCTGAGTGAGGGTAGAAGTTCATCCACCCCCAGTATGCATTATGGGTTTTTACTAGGCCTGCTTCACTTATTGGAACTGCTTAAACTATGACCAAGTGTTCTTGTTTATATTTTATTAACTGAGAGAGGTAAAAATTTAAATTTTTTGTGATGTGGATTCAAAATGGAGAACAAGTGTTATATAGGAAAGTCCTCAAGGTGTGTTTAATGAGCAGGGGTAAGGCTGCCTGAGTTCTTGGAATGCATAGAGTATTCATTTTTTGCTTTTAAATTGGAATTTGTTGAATTTCATCTAAAATTGCATTTAATAGAGTAGCTCTGAAAATTGAATGGGCAGTTTCTTACACTCAGTCAACAGAATGGAAGGCATACTAGCAAAATAGTAAAGAATTTCATCAATTTGAACAATGGAATTGGCCTAAAACAGACTTCAAAGTGGCAGAATTGCTAATGCATAAATTATACCCAGACCTGCTTCACGCCTACTAAATCCCATATGTTTTTCATCAAATTTCACATTTTTTCCTTTTACATTTAGAAAAAAATTCTCTGCAAGTTTAGAAGATAAAAATATTAATTTTTGAAAAGGCAAATTTACATTCTCCTACCCTGACATACATTAACATACATAAATGTGTCCATTAGGCAACAGAATGCTAACAATGTATTTTGCACATTCTCTCAGTCATTTAAAGGTGCATATTTTCCATAAGATGACAGGGTGTATATAAAGCCAAATAAAATGTATATATGTATAATTACAGCATATGAAAATACAATGTATATATTTTTTTTTTTTTACACAGGGTTTGACAAGGTTAAGGATCCCCAGCTTTATTGACAAGCTATTTACAGGTTAAGGATTCCTAACTTTATTGGCAAGCTAAGAGCTGTTACCTACATCAGCTCATTTGAAAGCGTTTTTATTGTTATGAGACATACAAGTAGGGAACAGGATGAAGTTGGAGCCATCTGTGGGCCAGCATTTTCATTTGATCAACTGATTTTATCTCGTTGACATCATTATGCTGTACGAATGTGTTCTATACAAGAGTCATCCTGGGTATATATGATCTCAGATGGAGTGATGTTCTGGAGAAGGGTACAGCCAGAGTGAAGTTGCTGCTTTCTGCCCGTCTTGTGGCATAAAAGCTTGTTTCATGCTGTCCTCGAAGTGGATCCAAGTGTGGTACTTTGACAATATTGGCCTTGTACATAACAGTAAGGCCACCCACATCCCTCCTGTGTTGAAGGCTCTGCTGAAATGCCAGATGTATCCAGGATGGGTCCAGGCGAGAGATGAGACGTCTTGCTCTGTTCTCTACTCTGTTAAGCAGTCGCAGATGAGAGGGGGGGCAGGCAAACCAAGAAAGTGGAGCATACTCAAGGTGTGAGCGTACTTGTGCCTCGAACAGAATCTTGCAACCCCTACTGTCAAGCAGATGTGAGATACGGCGAAGTGCTGTAAGCTTCCTGGCTGCCTTGTTTGCAAGATTTACAACATGGTTCTTCATGGTTAGTTTGGAGTCAAATTTCACACCAAGGATATCAACTTCTTCTCCAGGTGCCAACACCCTCCCATTCATCCTTACTACTGCACCAGCATTACCATCATGGTGCCTAGAGACCATCATCATTTGCGTTTTCTCAGGTGCAAATGTTACTTGCCATCTATTTCCCCAAGCTGATATAGCTCTTAGCTGGTGATTGATGTAGCTTAGAGCAGCTGGCATTTCTTCTCTTGGATAAGCGAATGTCAGTGTACAGTCGTCTGCATATGCATGTGATTCTGGGATGAGAAGAAGGTCATTGAAGTAGACATTCCATAACAATGGACCCAGCACGCTTCCTTGTGGAACACTTGCCCCAATAGGATGTCTTGCTGATTCCGTTCCATTGAGAACTACTCTTAGAGATCTACCATGAAGGTAATCACTGAGGAGACGTAGTGTAGAGCCTGCAATTCCCATTGCTTGAAGTTTTGCTAAGAGGCCCTGGTGCCACACCAGGTCGAAAGTGCCAGCAATGTCCAGTGCTACCACACAGCTGACTTTGGATTCATCCAGTGACTGGTGCCACTTAGTGGAGAGGTTTAACAACAGATCAGCAGCAGAGTAACCTTTCCTGAAGCCATATTGACGATTGCAAAGTAGTGAGTGGTAGTCAAAAAACTCTCTCATTTGTCTTGAGATTAATGTCTCAAGGATCTTACCAGTGATTGACAGGAGTGACACTGGTCTGTAGTTGCTGATTTCTGCTCTGATCTTTTTGTGAACAGGGACTACATTTACCTCTTTCCATAGAGAGGGCCATTTACACTGTACAAGGCAGTGCTGAAAGATGCGAGTCAGAGGTGCTGCTAGCTGGTCTGCACATCTTCTCAGCAATCTTTGGCTCAACTTGTCTGGGCCCACAGATTTTTCATGGTCAAGTGATTTAAGAAGAAAATGCACCTCCTCCTGCCTTATTGTCACCACTGACAGTTTTGACACAGTTCTTGCAGCTAGCCAAGGAGGGTCCCTCGCTGGATCAGGATCTTGCATTTTGGTAGCAAAGTGTTCAGCAAAGAGGTCCGCCTTCTCTTGACTACTAGTAGAGGTGGTCCCATCCTGTCGATTTAGAGGTGGAATGAGTTCATCAGGCAGATAACCTTGTCTGTCCTTGACCAGGGACCACCAGGTTTTGGAGCCTACCCTACCTGATGCTAGCTTTCTGTTAGTGTCCACCTCCCATTTAGCAATGGCCCACTTTTGAACATCACCCATATGCCTACAGGCTTGCTTGTGCAAGTTCCTGTTATAGGTGGTAGGATGTCTCTTATACCTTCGCCATGCTTTGTACTTAGCAGTAGCAGCCTCACTACAACGAAAGCCAAACCAAGGCTGATCTGTAGGCTTCATCACATATTTCTGGTGAGGAATGTGTTCTTGTTGTAGATTAAGGATGTGTCCAGTGAAGGCTTTCACTTGGTTGTCAACATCCCCCTGGAGAAGAGCATTCCAATCAGTGGTGGCGAGCTCAGAGCAAAGGGCTGGCCAATTACCTCTTTCCCATAGCCAGGTTGTGCGTGTGGACTCCTCACCTCGTTCTGTTGGGATCTTAAGTGTCATAAAAACAGCCTTGTGGTCAGACGATCCAACATAGCCGAGGGGTTGACAAATGACTATGCCTTCTGCCAGATCACTCACTACTGGGTCAAGAGAGGAGCCAGAGATGTGAGTAGGGAAATCAACAAAGTTTCTCATGTCAAATACTGCAAGAAGGTCATCAAAGTCCCTCTATATAAGGTGTTGGTTGAGGTCACCAACAATTATATGTTGACAGTTGTGTTGTAGCAGAAGGGAGTCAATATTTTCCATTAGGAAGTTGATGGGGTCTGCATGTTGCCACTGAGGTCTGTACATTGCACATGCTAGTATAGAGGTACTAGTGTTTATGCAGAGCTTGAAGAACATCATTTCAAGATGAGTAGGGGTGGCACCATCAATGTGCTGAACATGAACACTTTTAGAGAAGCACACAGCAACACCTCCTCCTTGCCCTTGCCTGTCTCTTCTCATCCATGAGGTGTAGCCAACAATTCTTGCAAAATTTTCTGGAGTCCTGTCATCTAAAAATGTTTCAACAACAGCTATCATGTCGGGACGTCGAGTGTTCATAAAACTATGTGTGAGCTCTCCAACATTAGTAATGAAACCTCTAATGTTGGCTGACAGGATGCTGATAGACTGGCTCCTCATGATGTGGTCAGCTTGAGGTGGTGGGTGTGTAGGGCATGTAAGGTGCCTGCCCTTGAGAGAGGTAGGGTACTGAGGCAGCTGCAGGGATGTTGGTCTGTGGTCTTGTATAAGGCACAGTACCACCTGCTGGGCTGAGATAGGAGTAGCTGAGTGGGTGATGTGTGAGTGTGTTCCCCAATTCAGAGATCCTGCTGGTTTGTTCTGAGAACAGGTCTCTAAACAGGTGGTCCTGTCTGTCAAGTTCCTTTTTTTTCCGACACTGGTCCTCCTGATGTCCTTTCTTGTAGCAGTAATTGCACCTGGTATCTCGCAGGCAGTTGTTGGCGGTGTGCCCCTTCCAGTGACAGCGAGAGCACAGCCTAGGTGCCTGGGAGGGTGGACTATGATTTGTTGCACCACCTGTGTTTCGCAGATTTGTCCTCAGGTTCTGCCGCTGGAACCGTGTTAGTGGAGGGTGAGATGGCTGTAGATGTCTTCCTCCTCCATGTCCTCTTCCATGTCCTCTACCAGTTCTGACAGATGTGTCCCTGCTGTTCGTACTTTGGCTTTTTCGAAACTGTCTATTTTAGAAGTGAGTCAGTCGTTTCCCAAGAAGATATGTCCCTCACATCCACAATTGTAATATAAAGTACCATATTTTTCTTTCAACAAACCAACCATATCCCACAAAGGCAGGGCGGCTCAAAAGGAAAAACAAGTTTCTTTCTTTTAAATTTAGTAACATATACAGAAGGGGTTACTGGTACCATATATGTAATTAAAAATTAATACCTTTCATTTTACAATTCTCAGTTTCACATTAAAAATACAGCACAACAGAGTGGAATACCATTATTCCAAACACTTCAGGATGTTACTCATGGTTATGAGGAAACAATTCCAACCTATTTTTCTGATGAGTTTGAAAGGAAATCTCACAGATTTGAATAACTGATTTAGACAAGCATGCAAGACAGAAAAATAGACAGGTAGTATATAGGATATAGAATGAATGTGAACATAAAACATAGAAAAAGCTACAGTAAAAGACATACCAACACCAAGTTTCTGCTCGAGGATTTCATCCGTCATTGTTAACAATTCTCTGCCATCAATGGCATGTGTACGGAAATTGTGAGAATATTCTGCTAACCCTTGTTCAACCAACCAGCCACACACATCCTCACAGTTCCAATCAACTAGCTGGGAGAAAAAAAGAAAAAAAACTTGCTACATAAGAAAAAGTAACTAATGCAGAATGGTAAAATGAAGGTAGAATATAAAAACACACAGCAGTCAAAAAATTCAAAAGGATTTCATTACAAATCAATGTCAACTGTATTAGTGCAGTTCTTTATATTTATAGTACTGTACTGTAATACAAAATATTTATAATTGGATCTACAAATTAGGGAAAAAATACAACATACCTTAATGTTCTCTCGAAATTTCTGTGATGGAAACCTAACGAGCAGTTTTCTCTGGCCACCAGCATGTGTAGACATTTGGGAGAGTGAGCCTGTAGCACCATCAACTCTCCATACATGCACAACACGATCACCACTCCCTGCAGCTACCAAGGCTCCATCATCACTAAAGGCACATGAGGTTACATATCGGTTGTGGCCTTCTAATATACCAAGAGCTGTTAGCTTTATCTGTGAACAGAAAAAAATACTTAAAAAATATTAATTTAAGCCTAGGATGTGATACAATTTACTAAATCCAGCCTCTCCTCACTTAGAGAGTTACTTGTTTACCAATGACTCGGACTTACAACGGGCTGTCTGACCAGTGTGCATACCTAAATAATGTATATTAGAGCTGATTTCCTCTATTCTGTTTATTACAACATACATACCAGCCATGTGTATATTGTAACACACCAGCCGTGTCCCACCAAGGTAGGGCGACCCAAAAAAGAAGAAACACTTTCACCATCACCCACTCCATCACTGTCTTACCACAAGCAAGACAGTAAACAAGTGTGTGATACACATACTGGTTTTTATTACAGTATAAAAAGCAGTGTGTGTATCAGAGAGGTAACCACCACCTCTGACAGCAAACCCATCTGCCTGGTTATAACTTGGTCTACCTCTCTAAGAATGCATACATATCTAAACTCATGGTATTAACATAGCTTTAATAAATTTATCTGTGACTTTTCCCAATCTTCTTTCAACAAATCGGCCATATCCCACCAAGGCAGGGTGGCCCAAAAAAGAAAAAAAAACGATTTTCACTTTTTAAATTTGTAATTTATACAGGAGAAGGGGTTCCTAGCCCCTTGCTCCCAGCATTTTAGTTGCCTCTTATGACACGCATAAGAACATAAGAAAGAAGGAACACTGCAGTAGGCCTACTGACCCATGTAGAGCAGGTCCATGCTCCCCATCCCTCCCCGGATTAGCCCAATGACCCACCCAGTCTGGTCACCTCCACTCAAGGAAGGAGCACGGCACCAGACCCAGCAGCACAAGATAGTCAGGTCCAACTCACACCCACCCACACCCACTCATGTATTTATCTAACCTATTTTTAAAACTACACAACGTTTTAGCCTCAATAACTGTACTTGGGAATTTGTTCCACTCATCCACAACTCTATTACCAAACCAATGCTTTCCTATATCCTTCCTGAATCTGAATTTTTCCAACTTGAAACCATTGCTGCGAGTCCTGTCTTGGCTGGAAATTTTCAGCATGCTATTTGCATCCCCTTTATTTATTCCTGTTTTCCATTTAAACACCTCGATCATATCCCCCCTAATTCTACGCCTTTCGAGAGAGTGCAGATTCAGGGCCCTCAGTCTATCCTCATAGGGAAGATTTCTGATACAGTGGTCCCTCAATAATCGTCCATAATCCGTTCCTGGAAGTGGGACTATTATCGAAATGGACGATTTACGAATCAATTTTCCCCATAAGAAATAATGTAAATTCAATTAATCCGTTCCTGACACCCAGAAGTATTAAAACAAAAATTTTTTTTACATGAAATATAGATGTAGTACATAAACAATACAGTGGCACATGATGAATTAAACATTAACAGAATAACACTTACCTTTATTGGCGATTCTTCTTTGTGTATGGAAGACTGGAGAAGAAGACTGACTGGATGAATTACTGTTTGGAAGGGGAATCCCCTTCCATCAACACCTTGGGTACCAATTGCTTTTCTAGGGTTACTTCTCTTCTCTGTTTCTTAATACCACTAGGACCACCTTGAGAGTCACTGGAGTCCTGTCTTGCAAAAAAACTGTCCAGAGAGCTCTGTTTCTGGTGTCTCTTTAAAACTTCCCTAAAATGGGCCAAGACTCTGTCACTGTACAAGTTGCCGATATGGCTTGCAACATCCTTCTCTGGGTGATGTTTCTCCATAAATCTTTCCATCCTACCCCACATTTCAAAAATCTCCTTAATTTCTGAAGAAGGCACCTTCCTCCATCTCTCTTCCTCCTCCTCTGCAGCAAAATTCAGAGCTGCCATCTGTTGCTGTTCCTGCTGAAGCTCTTGCAGCTCCTCAGTGGTTAGCTCTTTGTTGTGGTCCTCCACCAACTCTTCCACATCCTCCAAACTCACATCCAACCCCATGGAAGCCCCCAGTGCCACAATGGATTTAACAACTGACATAGGCTCATCAGGGTCAGCCCCAAACCCTTCAAAATCCCTCTTGTGGACACAATCTGGCCACAATTTTCTCCAAGCAGAGTTCAAAGTCCTGGTAGTCACTCCCTCCCAAGCCTTACCTATAAGGCTTACACAATGGAGAATACTGAAATGTTCTTTCCAAAAGTCTCGTAGGGTCAAGTGAGTGTCTGAGGTCACATTCAAGCACCTTTCAAACATTGCTTTGGTGTAGAGTTTTTTAAAGTTTGCAATGACCTGCTGGTCCATGGGTTGGAGGAGAGGAGTGGAATTCAGGGGCAAGAACTTTACTGTGATGAACCCAAACTCCTTCAGAATTAGGTCATCCAAGTTTGGAGGATGAGCAGGTGCATTGTCCATTACTAGGAGGCACTTGAGATCCAATTTCTTTTCCAGGAGGTAATTCTTCACACTAGGGCCAAACACTTCGTTGAACCACTCTACAAAAATTTCCCTCGTGACCCATGCCTTACTATTAGATTTCCAAAACACACACAATTTACTCTTCATAACATTGTTTTTCCTGAACACTCTGGGATTTTCAGAATGGTACACTAGTAACGGCTTCACTTTGAAATCCCCACTAGCATTAGCACAGAACATTAGCATCAGCCTGTCTTTCATAGGCTTGTGTCCTGGCATTGCCTTTTCCTCTTGTGTAATGAAGGTCCTCTTTGGCATTTTCTTCCAAAAGAGGCCTGTTTCATCACAATTGAACACTTGTTCAGGTTTCAGTCCTTCACTTTTTATGTACTCCTGGAATTCATGCACATATTTTTCAGCCGCCTTGTGGTCCGAACTGGCAGCCTCACCATGCCTTACCACACTGTGTATGCCAGTACGCTTCTTAAATCTCTTAAACCAGCCTTTGCTAGCCTTAAATTCACTCACATCATCACTAGTTGCAGGCAATTTCTTTACCAAATCGTCATGCAACTGCCTAGCCTTTTCACAAATAAGCGACGTCATAAGAGTGTCTCCTGCTAATTGTTTCTCATTTATCCACACCAATAATAACTTCTCAACATCTTCGAGTACTGGTGATCTCATTTTTGTCAGCATATTTACCCCCTTTGCAACAACAGCGTCCTTGATTTCCTTTTTCTTGGCTATGATGGAAGATATGGTTGTACAGGATTTGTTATACATCCTGGCCAGTTCGCCCACACGTACGCCACTATCATATTGTTCAATGATGTTTTTCTTAAATTCAATCGTATTTCTCACCTTCTTTACCAAAGGCTTGGCACTAGGAGCTTTCTTTGGAGCCATGGTAGCTTATTTAGCACTTAAATAACTTGCAAGCACTAAAATAAATGAAATATTATGAAATATTTCACTGGAGCACGTGAGGGGACCGTCGCTCACTGGTAAACAATGGCACACTGGCTGGGAAGGAAAGGCTGAGGCGGCTCGAGGCCGCTCAGACCGTGCATACGCATCTGGGACGAAGGACTATTAGCGAGTTACCAGACCATTTCCGAGCCAATATTTTGACGAAAAAACAGGACTATTTCCGAAATGGACGACTTTCAGGCCGGACGATTATTGAGGGACCACTGTACATGGGATCATCTTTGTTATCCTCCTCTGTACGTTTTCCAAAGCATTTATATCCATTCTGTAATACGGTGACCAGAACTGAGCAGCATAGTCTAAATGAGGCCTAACCAAGGATATATAGAGTTGAAGAACAACCTGAGGACTTCTATTATTTATACTTCTAGATATGAAGCCAAGAATTCTGTTAGCTTTATTGCAAACACTAATGCACTGTTGTCTTGGTTTTAGATTACTGCTGACCAGAAATCCTAAATCCTTTTCGCAATTATTAGTATTAAGATCTACATTATTTAGTTTATATGTCGCATGGTTATTTTCCTGTCCAACATTTTGAACTTTGCATTTGTCTATATTAAACTGCATCTGCCACTTCTCCGACCATTGCATCAGTCTATTCAAATCATCCTGGAGTGCTCTAGCGTCCTCATTAGAATGAATTGGACGGCCTATTTTGGTGTCATCAGCAAATTTGCTTATGTCGCTATTTATTCCCTCATCTATGTCGTTTGTGCAAATTGTGAACAACAACGGGCCCAACACTAACCCCTGTGGAACACTGCTTGTGACGTGCCCCCATTCTGATTTCTCCCCATTTATGCAAACTCTCTGCTGCCTATTTGTCAGCCATGCCTCTACCCAGGAAAAAATTTCTCCTATTTCGTGTGCCTTAACCCTTTGACTGTCGCGGCCGTATATATACGTCTTACGAGGTACCGTGTTTGACGTATATATACTCATAAATTCTAGCGGCTTCAAATCAAGCAGGAGAAAGCTGGTAGGCCTACATGTGAGAGAATGGGTCTGTGTGGTCAGTGTGCACCATATAAAAAAAATCCTGGAGCACGCAGTGCATAATGAGAAAAAAAACTCCGACCGTTTTTTTTTAATTAAAATGCCGACTTTGTGGTCTATTTTCGTATAGTATTTATGGTTGTATTCTCGTTTTCTTGGTCTCATTTGATAGAATGGAAGACATATTATAGAAATAGAGATGATTTTGATTGATTTTACTATAAAAAGAACCTAGAAATGGAGCTCAAAGTAGGGGAAATGTTTGATTTTTGCCAATGTTCAAAAGTAAGCAAATGATGCCATTTTCCAGTAAATGTCCAACTAGCCATTCTAATATGCAGTCATGAATGGGTTGATGTTATTTATACAATTATTACAGTATTGCAGTAGTCTGCATAATAGTAAGTCTTCAATTTTTTGTTTGAATAAAAATTCAAAATAGAAAGCAAGAGTAATATCAGAGGGGCCTGGAAACACGACTGATGAGCAAAGAAAATGTTATTTTAGAGCCAGGAATGTCTGCATTGTTCATTCTGGACCTTATTTTGAAATTGTCATATTTTTTAGTTTTCGTGAAATTGGCCAAATTGCAAATTTCTGACCACATTATTAGGTAGTTGAAATCGGTAAATGGGCAGTTTCTTGTACTCAATCGATAGAAAAAATGGAGTTCTAAAGAAATAGCTATGAGTTTGGGCGACTGGAACAATGGAATTAGCCAAAAATAGGGCTCAAAGCGGGCGAAATCGCTGATTTGTAAACGGCGCCGAGGTTGCTAACTTCGCGAGAGCATAATTCCGTCAGTTTTCCATCAAATTTCGTTTTTTTTGGTGTCATTACAATCGGGAAAAGATTCTCTATCATTTCATAAGAAAAAATTTTTTTTTTTTTTTTTTTAAATTTTGCGACACCAGGACATAAGACGTATATATACGGCCGCGACAGTCAAAGGGTTAAGTTTCCTCAATAGCCTCTGATGTGGAATTCTATCGAAAGCCTTACTGAAGTCCATATATACAATATCATATTCATTACCATGATCTACCTCCTCAAACACCTTAGTGAAAAAAGTTAGTAAATTCATAAGACAGGAATGCCCCTTTGTAAAACCGTGTTGAGATTCATTAATCAGTCTGTGCCTATCAAGATGACTACGAATTGCTTCGGCAATTATTGATTCCATAAATTTTCCCACTATGGAGGTAAGGCTTATTGGTCTATAGTTTGAAGCCAAGGACCTGTCACCTGCCTTGTAAATAGGTATTACATTTGCCATTTTCCACTTATCAGGCACTATGCCAGTTTGTAGTGACATGTTAAAAAGATTAGCCAAAGGTATGCTAAGTTCCTCTTTACATCCCTTTAACACCCTTGCAAACAGTTCATCAGGGCCTGGGGATTTGTTAGGTTTTAGTTTCTCTATTTGTCTGAGGACCATGTCACTAGTTACTGCAATCGTGCATAGTTTATTATCGTCCTGTTCCACATAATCTATTATTTCAGGAATATCGCTAGTATTTTCCTGGGTGAAAACTGAGAGGAAGTAGGTATTGAAAATTTCACACTGCAGCAGGCCTACTGACCCATGCAAAGCAGGTCTATATTACCCTCTGGCTTAGCCCAATGACCCACCTAGTAAGGTCACTTCCTCTTGAGGAAGGAGCACGGCATCAGACCTAGTAGCAGCCTAGGCATTTCGGGCAGACTAATACTAATTCTTACTCTATACTGATATAGGTTATTGAGCAGTACATTTGAACATACATTATTAGATACATACCTAATTAGATAGTTAGGTAGTACAAATCATATAATGTATTACAAATGGTAGATTTAGTGATGGGATTGGATTTGTCTTGGCATGATACACTGTTTCTATTAAAGCTCATATATTGGAAGAGTATCTTAGGCAAACTTAGAACTAAGACTTAATAGACAATAGCTATATTAGGAATTTTATTTTCAGTCATTTGGGTGGGTGTAAATTAGGGGGGAATTACAGATAATGAGAGTAAGACTATACTGTTTTGGATGTGTTCATGATACAAAAAGAGAATTAGGTGGTTTTCATTTGGTTAGCTGATGATGGGGTGTGTTAGGGAGATGAGATGTTTTTTAATGGTAGCTTTGAAAATGATGGTTGAGTCTGCAGTTCTAGAGTTTTCAGGCAGGGAGTTCCAGATTTTAGGTCCTTTTATGTACATCGAATTTTTGTAGAGGTTTAATGCATATTATATTCACTGGGAAGTGCTAAACCCATGAGGGTCATACAGTGCTTGGGGAATAAAAGGCAATCAGGTTTGAGGTCAGGAAGCAAAAAGTAGCTCCAATTTCTTAAACCAAGAACCCTTCACAGGCATCACTGCACCATATTTGAAGGGCCTATTTCCATTAAATGAAGTATGGAAATACATGTACTAAGAATGCAATAAACAAGTACTTACTGACAATTCAAATATACAGAAAAAATATACTGTCTTGAACTCTTGCAAGTGCAGTTCAAAAACGTTGTGAGGTAAATGTTCCACAATACAGAGCGAACTTACTGGATCCCAAAGTCTGATGGTCTTGTCTCCAGATGCAGATGCCAGAATTAGTCCACTGGCGCTGAACCTGACGGACATTATTGGTGCAGAGTGACCACATAAACTATGATGAGGTGTTATAGTCGGTATGTTGTCTCTTCCCAGTACCTGACTCTCAATCTCTACAACCCACAGTTGCAGCTCTGTGTCCTGACCACCTGAAGCTAACAGGTACTGTTTTCCTATTATGCCGTGTTCTGAAATTACACAAGAAAACATCTTCAAAAAACTGAAAATATTCTATAAATATCAATACTTCACCTCTCACCCTTTCTTAAACAAAATTACTTTTGGTTTAAATTTATTCACCTTCTTTCCCAAATGCTGGACTAAAGTGAACTGAAGACACTCCTAAATCATGAGCCTCGGCCTTCATGGCGAGTGGCACGGAGTGCCCATAGCGAGCATCCCACACTCGTAATTCACCCCCACTGGTGCCTGTTACCAGATAACAACTGTCTGGTGTGAAGCTCACGCTGGTCACTGTAGATTCATCACCACACATCCGTCTAAAAGTAATAAATGATAAGATTATATTAAAAGTGTTCATAACTTTACTTCCTGTACAGCTCAGTTGAATTAGTTTGCTGGTCCTGGAAGAATGACCTCTAACATAAAAGCATGCCTTTACATACATATAGTGAACAGTGCTTCCATACAACAAATATGACAGCAAAAATTCTAACAGGTATATTCAGCAGTCTCAATCTTCCTCAACAACCCTTAAAATTTGGCCTTATGTCCATTAGTGGCAAATTCCATGATATTACTGAAGAGCAAAATATACCTCGAAAAAATATTCAGCATTATTTTAAGTGACTGCAACAGACGTTACATCCAGTGCTATCAGCAGGTCTTACCCTTTACGTAATTTGACCACCAGTACATTAGGACACCATAAATCTAGCATGATAGGGGTTGGAGCCTTGATGGATTACTGGTTTTCTATAGTTATAAAGCCATAATTAAACACACAACTTTTATGAAAAAATTATCTACGTACATTTCTTAACTGATTTATAAAAAAGATAATATAATCCCAGTGCACATGCACCACACAAACACCAAAAATTAATACATTTGACAGAATAACAGAATAACAAGAACAAAAATAAGAAATTCCGTTTTATAGAGTGATTATTACCTACTTAAGTCTTATTAAAAAATCCACATTTCCTGATTCATTTAGTGTTCACATCTAGATGTTTCCACATTCAGAAACCAATACCTCTTTGATATACTTTGTGCTCCATTGAACATCAATAGAAATTCTTTGCAAATTAAAGGACTAAAAAATGTGGAATAACCTATCAGATGAATTAAAAACTAACATACTTAATGAATTCATATCAAAGCTAAAATACAGTGAATACTGTGTGCTTAAATAATTCAGTTATGTACAGTAATTCTGTGTAATTCACTCAAATTTGTTTAACAGTTTTTTTAATGTTATTAAGTTTATTACATTTTATTGCCTGCTATGTCCCTTGTCTTCTTTAGTCCTGCCCCAAATATTTAACTAATTGACTGTCCTTAACCTTTACCACATCAGTAGTATTAATATTACTCTTTACTCCACTCTCATGATATTTTATCCTATCCATCCAATTACTATACCAATTTTGACTTGTACATAATTAAATTTTACCAACCAATTATTTTCACTTGTGACATGTGAACAGATGTTATATGATTTTTCCATCCATACAGTACCTATCATTACATTGTACTAAAATCATAAACTTTAATGGCTACATAACTATGTATTAAGTAGCTGTAATAATAGCTTAAGTCTGCCCCAAATGCTGTGCATATGATGGCCTTCTTACATTATAAACTTATTACTTTTTGTTAACACATTGACCACATTATTATTATTATTATTATTATTATTATTATTATTATTTAGATTAGACAGAAAATGTCCAGATAAGCTACAAAATGGCTCCTACATATATACATGCATGTATATAAAAGAAGTTACATAAAAAGACAAACATTAAAAACATCCTCAATAGCAGATAGGAGGAAAAGAGAAGATAATCATAAATAAGAGTAAAAAAAGGTTACAAAATAAAAACAAAGATTTCTTAACATAATTAACAGGGTAAACAGGTAAACAAAGGGCCACAACTGTAAGCTGAAGTGAAAAAAAAAGTGCCAAAAAGCTACCAGAAAGTTTTCAAAGAGTGGTGGAAAATTTAACAAAAATTACATGATAAACAATGAAGACAGGACATCATGCTCCTGTAGCTATCAGTAATTAATTACAGTACATCCCTGTTCAATAACTCTCACTGCTTGTGTGAGAGTGCTATCTGTTAGATCCCCAAATACAATGCATACATTACATTACATATTATACAACCATGTTGTATCAAAGGAAGGTTTCTGTATTGAGAATAGCATTTCAGAAAAAAATGGGCAAGTAGAATTTATGGGGTCACAGACCAACCACTTTCCTTCACATATATATTTTGTGTTGTTCCATCTCGCACTACAAAACAACGGTGTCAACAGTTGAATACATGTGGTATACAGCCACTTTCTTTAATCACTGTTAGCAAAAACAAAGCAAGAATGCTGCATTTCCTTGCAGGGAGCAGACAACAAGCTTTTCATGTAATGAATGGAGAGCAACTGACAAACTAGGATTGAAAAACAGAGTAGAGATAGTCCTACTTAGGGCAAAACAACATTTAATAAAGAGGTTCATTCTCCTACATGCTTTATAATGCTGAATGTTTTATGCCTGTAGCAGTAAGCAACACACCCTGCCAATAACAACCTTATACCTTCCAACACAGTTTTCTCTTTCAAACACAACCAGTTTTATCTACATTAAACACCTGTGGCATGTAGGAACAGAGAGGAAAAGATGAAGAAGCAGAGGAAGGAAGGGATGAATAGAAGAAAAGATGGAGACCTGTTGCCAAACAGATTATAATGCTTAAGCTTTTTAATCAACTTTACATACTTTGAACACCTGTTGTATACTGGCATGTGTAAAACACTATTCTTCATTTCCTCACCTCTTTAATTAATGTTCAGCAATGTATGTTGGTGGCACTCCACAACACTATCATACTCTGCACCATGTGAATATCCAAATAATTTTTAAATTCTTTGTTTTACTGCATTTATTAATTTCTTAACATATCAGCCATCTCCCACCAAGTTGGAATGACCCAATTTCTGTCTTGCCAGAAGTGTGCTCACATCACAGTTCAGATGACCCTCCAACTGCAACATCTCCATCCCTCCTTACGAGTACGGGTATACTTCCCACCTCCAGGACTCGATTCCGGCTAACCATTTTTCCTGAATAAAGGAGGGGCCCTGCATATACAGCACCCTCTTTTTGGTGTTCCACATTTTCACTAGTTTTCAATTGAGCCATTGTTCATTATGTTCGGTGCTTTTAGCACTTTTCCGCCATTTTCATATGACAGTTGCGTAAAAAAAGGGTAGCCATATTTTAAGGTAAGTACTGTATGTACTGTGTATTTATTTTCCTTTTTTTTTTTATCTTTTTTTATGCCTATCTGCATTGAGCACTTAATATACGATAGTGGAAACACATTAACAGGCATTTTACACACATTCAATACTGAAAAAACTGTTCTCTTCCACCCACCAGCGATTTTTGCTTACTGTACAGGGTCTTGACCAGGGCCTGCCTATACCATAATAATTCTTACTTTGCTCATGCTCCAATAGTACATCAAATCATAAAACCCATTTGTATCTACTCACTCCAATCTAACATGCTCCACAAGCCTGCTGAAAGTTCAAGTGCCTACCCTCCAACCCCTCCTGGAATGACCCTCTACCCATCTAACCTTCCACCTCAGATTTATATACCCTCTTAGTTTTTTACTGTGCTCCATCCTCTCTAAATGCCCAAACCAACTCAACAACCTTTCTTCAGCCCTTTGTACTATACATTTGGTAACCCCACACCATCTGATAATATCCACACTCAAAATTCCCTGCATACTATTCATCAATCAATCAATTTTTATTTCCACAATATTTATTTCCACAATACATTGTTTGTACAAAGTTGGAGAGCATCACATTAGTCACATAAAAAGCCCCTTAGTTATGCAGAGCATTATGGGCAAGCTTAAACCTAACTTACTTCTATAAGATGTACATGTACGTATATGTATGTGTATGTATACATTTACACTTGTATAAATGTTTTTTTTTTTTTTTATTTTTATTATCACACTGGCCGATTCCCACCAAGGCAGGGTGGCCCGAAAAAGAAAAACTTTCACCATCATTCACTCCATCACTGTCTTGCCAGAAGGGTGCTTTACACTACAGTTTTTAAACTGCAACATTAACACCCCTCCTTCAGAGTGCAGGCACTGTACTTCCCATCTCCAGGACTCAAGTCCGGCCTGCCGGTTTCCCTGAACCCCTTCATAAATGTTACTTTGCTCACACTCCAACAGCACGTCAAGTATTAAAAACCATTTGTCTCCATTCACTCCTATCAAACACGCTCACGCATGCCTGCTGGAAGTCCAAGCCCCTCGCACACAAAACCTCCTTTACCCCCTCCCTCCAACCTTTCCTAGGCCGACCCCTACCCCGCCTTCCTTCCACTACAGACTGATACACTCTTGAAGTTATTCTGTTTCGCTCCATTCTCTCCACATGTCCGAACCACCTCAACAACCCTTCCTCAGCCCTCTGGACAACAGTTTTGGTAATCCCGCACCTCCTCCTAACTTCCAAACTACGAATTCTCTGCATTATATTCACACCACACATTGCTCTCAGACATGACATCTCCACTGCCTCCAGCCTTCTCCTCGCTGCAACATTCATCACCCATGCTTCACACCCATATAAGAGCATTGGTAAAACTATACTCTCATACATTCCCCTCTTTGCCTCCAAGGACAAAGTTCTTTGTCTCCACAGACTCCTAAGTGCACCACTCACCCTTTTCCCCTCATCAATTCTATGATTGACCTCATCTTTCATAGACCCATCCGCTGACATGTCCACTCCCAAATATCTGAATACATTCACCTCCTCCATACTCTCTCCCTCCAATCTGATATCCAATCTTTCATCACCTAATCTTTTTGTTATCCTCATAACCTTACTCTTTCCTGTATTCACTTTCAATTTTCTTCTTTTGCACACCCTACCAAATTCATCCACCAATCTCTGCAACTTCTCTTCAGAATCTCCCAAGAGCACAGTGTCATCAGCAAAGAGCAACTGTGACAACTCCCACTTTATGTGTGATTCTTTATCTTTTAACTCCACGCCTCTTGCCAAGACCCTCGCATTTACTTCTCTTACAACCCCATCTATAAATATATTAAACAACCACGGTGACATCACACATCCTTGTCTAAGGCCTACTTTTACTGGGAAATAATTTCCCTCTTTCCTACATACTCTAACTTGAGCCTCACTATCCTCGTAAAAACTCTTCACTGCTTTCAGTAACCTACCTCCTACACCATACACCTGCAACATCTGCCACATTGCCCCCCTATCCACCCTGTCATACGCCTTTTCCAAATCCATAAATGCCACAAAGACCTCTTTAGCCTTATCTAAATACTGTTCACTTATATGTTTCACTGTAAACACCTGGTCCACACACCCCCTACCTTTCCTAAAGCCTCCTTGTTCATCTGCTATCCTATTCTCCGTCTTACTCTTAATTCTTTCAATAATAACTCTACCATACACTTTGCCAGGTATACTCAACAGACTTATCCCCCTATAATTTTTGCACTCTCTTTTATCCCCTTTGCCTTTATACAAAGGAACTATGCATGCTCTCTGCCAATCCCTAGGTACCTTACCCTCTTCCATACATTTATTAAATAATTGCACCAACCACTCCAAAACTATATCCCCACCTGCTTTTAACATTTCTATCTTTATCCCATCAATTCCGGCTGCCTTACCCCCTTTCATTTTACCTACTGCCTCACGAACTTCCCCCACACTCACAACTGGCTCTTCCTCACTCCTACAAGAGTCAAATGTATATGAAGCAGATAAAATCATGACACACATTCATCTCAAACATGGAATTCCACTACCTTAAGCCTCCTTGCTGCAATGTTGAAAACCCATACTTCACACACATAAAAGTGCTGATATATTACCACTGTGGAGATAAAAATGGGAATGTACCCATTTTTGCCTCCATAGATACACTTTTTTCTTACATAGATGTCTCAAGACACCACCTACTATTTTTTCCCTAAGCTATTTTATGGTTCACCTCATCTTTTACTGGGCCATGTACCAACATGTCTGCTCTTAAATACCTGAATCACTTCTTCCATTCTCCCTCCCACCAATCTGATATTCAATCTATCATTGCCATGATCATTTGTTACTCTCATCGCCTTGCTCTTTTCTATGATTACTTTTAATTTCCTTCTTTTACATGCCCTACCAAATTCTTCCACCAACCTCTGCAACATCTCTTCAGAATTTCTCCAAAAAACTTGTCATTATCAAAGAGCAACTGTGACAACTTCCACTTTGTATCAGATTCAGTAGCCTTTAATACCACAATTTCCCCCCTAAACCCTAGCATTCACTTCCTTTACACAACCCTGTCTAAGGCTCATTTATACTGGGAAATGAAACTCTCCCTTCCCTCTCTCTCTCCCTCCTATGTATCATAACATGAACCTTACTATATTCATAAAAAACTCTTTATTGCTTTTAGTAAGCTACTGCATATTCAACATCTGCCACATTGCCCTCCTATCCAGAATATATATTTTTTTGTGCAGGTTCAGAGCTATGGGCTACAAGTAGGGTCCAAAAAGTAAAAAGTACCTTTTCAAAAAGACACTTTAAAGCAAGACAATGGTTTCAGCCAAAAAATAGTAATGCTGAAAACATGGAAATATTCTGCCCAAAAATCTTAAGTGAAATGTTCTACCTAACACAACATTACATCATATAATACTGTTATACATACTTGTACTGGGTAATATTCATCAAATACTGGTCAAAATGATGTATGTGAAGACTTTATGAGGAAATGTGGAGGATTTTTTTTGTGTGTGTGTGTGATGTTTAGCACACAGCAAGTGGCAGTGGGTATGTTTAAATCAAAGTCAAATTTTGCTTCCCAGAATTACAATGTGTTGATTCAACTCTGGGAATACATTTTGTTTTTTTTTTTAACATTCTAAGGAAAGTTCCTTGTTATGCATAGAATTTCAGGCAGAATAAAACTAGTGCAGTGCTTGCAACTACTGTACTTAATACAAGTACAGTACAGTATTTGAATAAAGATTTTTTTTAATGTAGATCAGCCATTTCCCACCAAGGCAGGGTGACCCAAAAAAGAAGAAACACTTCCATCATCACACTCCATCATTGTCTTGCCAGAGATGTGCCAATACTACAGTTACAAAATATTATATCATAAGATTTAAAATTTGTGTAACAATTCAGTATGAATAATTTTTTATACATAATAAAGTGGATTAGATTAAAATGGGGAGGTAACAATTTAACAAGGAACAACGAATACAGAAAATGTTTAAAGTCGTTACGCATTAAAATTTTGACAATGTTTTTGATGATACTGGGAGATACAAAGTCTTTTGATCCTACAGGTAGGTTGTTCCAAAACTGGGATCCTTTGATCTGCATGAAGTGTCTACTCAAGCTGAGTCATGTATGTAGAACATAAGAGAGAGATTTATTTCCAGTGTTATACCTATGTGATTCGTTGCAGCTCTCCATGAACTGTTTTAGCTCAGAGTTAATACTGTACTGAGTAAATACTCGGTACAGTATTAACTCTGAGCTATGCACAGTGGTGTGTAGATACTTTGTACGTTAGAAGGTACCAATAAGATCCACTTTCTTAAATTGCATATTCAACATATACAATATGTAGATGGTAATCTCTGTTTTTCCTGACAAAGTATTATGCAACTCAGTATACCTTATCTATATACGGGTATCCTACCGCCCTTTTTTTTTGTCCACCA
>NC_091334.1:20506219-20571219 GCF_038502225.1 Cherax quadricarinatus | reverse complement strand
AATCATTGCAGCTAATAATCATCAACAAACTACTGAATATATAATATTTAATGCTTGAGCAATTTTGGTGAGTTTGTAAGCCTGATGAGAAACAGCAAACACTGGTACTGTATCTTTAATACCTAAACAACTTGGTAATGATATATTCTTCAGGTCACATATGGCTGTAGATATAGGAAGCAAAATTAACTATTTATACTGGCAAATATACAACTATTTTTCATCTTTTTTTATAACTGGCTATGGCATATGTACAGCAAATATTTTGAATGCTGTGAAGGAATAATTTGTTACCATTTTATTTTATGACTGCATAAATCCTCTGTGCTTATTTAGCTATTGTTTTGAGAGTAAGTTAGTGAAATATGTTGATTATGTAACCTTTAGTATCATTCTCAATAAACCCCAGTTCAACTATGCTGAGTATTCATAAAGTATTCTTTCAGATTTCAGCAGTCTTGATTCATGAAATTGGAATGACATTGCTGTGAACAACTCGCCAAACAGAGGTTCACAGTAGTCACAGTAGGGCCCATGCTAACCTTCCTAGTCTGTAAAGAAATACACCTAATTGGATGAATCTTATTAGCCATCATGGTACAATGGACAGTGCACAAAACTGCTTGCTTCAGGGCTGGTTATGAGTGTAAACCCTTCAGAATTCACAATATAGTTTAAAATGATACTAGAGCTTACAGGATTAGTGAGAGCTAGCTCATCCCCATGAGATGTATCATTTACAATAAACTCAGAAAAAAGCTCAGTGTACACAGCCCAACTTCACACAAGTTCCATTTAAATCATCCTTAGAGGGAAAAATCTTAGTTTCTAACTTGATTTCAGTTGTTTTCAATATTACATAGTATAGCCACATCCCAACAAACTTTGTAGAGGCTAACTGCTTCACAAAGAACTCAGTCAAATAAGGATGGCATAACATTCTTAGTCTGTGTTAACAACTATAGACTCAAGAACGGGTTGACTGAAAATACTTTCATGGTCTGCATTAAGGGCAAGGAAGTTAGCTCTTGCTTAGGGGTCTACACAATGAAAGAAAAAATACATACAGTGGACCCTCGAGTTTTGTGATTAATCCATTCCAGAGAGTGCTGAAAGTCGGAATTCACAAATGTCGAAACCATTTTCTCCATAAGAAATAATGTAAATCCAATTAATCTGTTCCAGACACCCAAAGGTATTAACAAAAATTGTTTTTTTTATAGATTAAATATAGATTTATATACAGAAAAGAATGAGAAATCAAGTACATATAAAACAATAACATCACACTTACCTTTATTGAAGACTCTTGTTAATGTATAGAAGACAGGAGGAGGGGAGAGGATGGAGGTCACTGGACCCCTGTTGCACAAAAAAAACTGTCCAGAAAGCTCTTGTAGCTCCACCCTCTACCACAATCACAATCACTACCACCCTCTATCACCATCACTTCCACCATCACAACCACTATCACCATCTACCACCACCACTACCACCATCTCAACCTCTACCACCATCATAACCACTACCACCATCACAACCACTACCACCCTCTACCACCATCACTACCACCCTCTACCACCATCACTACCAACCTCTACCACCAACACAACCACTACAACCCTCTACCTCCATCACTACCACTATCACTACCACCATCACTACCACCCTCTACCACCATCACAACCACTACCACCCTCTACCACCACCACTTTCATATTTTTCGTCAAACTTTAATTCTATCGTGTTTCTCACCTTCTTTACCAAAGGGCTGGCAGTAGAAGCTTTCTTTGAGCCCATGGTGGCTCATTTAGCAGTTGCAAGCACAAAAAAGAATGGATTATTATGAAATGTATCACATGAACGCGTGGGGCGATGGTCACTTGCCCAGAAAGAATGCCTGAATGGTGTGTGGGAGCCTTTGTGTACGTGCGGCCACTGAGAGGCCACTCAGACGCGTTCTGTACCACCAACGAATCATGAGGCAAATCACGAAACGCCAGGCTATACTTTGATGAAAAAAGTTCCTGAAAGTCGAAATTCATGAGGCGAGAGGCTCACAAAACTCAGGGGTCCACTGTACACTGAATTACTTGTACTGTACAGTACAGTCATACCTTGGTATCCATGGGGGATTGGTTCCAGGATACCCCCCCCCCCCCAAGATATTAAAATTCGCAGATGCTAAAGTCTCTCATATAAAATGGCATGGTATTTGCATATAACCTACACACATTCTCCCATATACTTTAAATCATCTTTGGATTACTTATAATACCTAATACAATGTAAATGCTATGTAAATAGTTGTTATACTGTATTGTTTAGAGAATAATGATGACACTCACCAAAACTCTGGTTCTTTTCTCCTGATAACCCTTGTATAATGATGATGATGATTGCTTTACAGTGCCTATAATGCCAATGTGGTGAGGCAATGAGATATGTGGCACTGTAGGTAAGCGGTGAGACTTCAGGCTAACTTGAACCTTCTGACAGGACATCAGAAGGATCATTTATGCCGGAAGATCCAAGTTCCGATTGCAGATGCTGACACTTTGAAGGAGGCTCAATAACACTAATGTATGGATCTGTGGAGGTTGAGGGCTGACGATCTTCAGGTGTTGAAGGTCAAGACTTCACACTTGCAAATGATTTAGTTAGTAACATTATTATAGGAAGCTGTTTCTTCTTTTTCTTTGCATCATCAGTGGTTGTAGACATGGTGTTATCCCTCAGGTGACATGGAGGCTTCACTCCACTGAAGGATCATCCTCAAGGACATTATCCTTTAACACCTGTGCCTGTTGAAAAACTGCTGCAAATCTTTCAAGTGTTCAAACTGATGGCTCCTCTAAATCTTTTGTATCGTCATCATCATCTTCTGTAGAGGATTTCTTGAAGTTCTCGAGGCTGTAGCACTTTACATAGTTAGCCAGCCATCCTTTACTAGTGTTAAACTCCTTCCTCTCACTCTCTTCAACTCCCTTACAGTAGTGCTAACAGAGGCTAAATGCTTTTTCATGCATAATTTTGTCATCAACAGGGATATGCTTCTGTGATATGTCCTCTAACCACAAACCTAATGCTAGCTTAGTCTCTGCAAGCACTTTATCACAAACCAGAGAGAACATTTTTGCTATTGTAGAGGCAATATTAACATTTCCACAAATTTCAGCTTCTTTCTGATTTATTGTGTGAATGCTTGATTCGTTCTTACCAACCTTACAGCCACTTTGGCAAGTGACATACATGCCACTTTTCAAGTGATCTAAGATTTTTATTTTCTCATCGAGAGAGAGCGCTTTACACTCCCTCTTCGCCTTTGAGAGATTGCTTTGACCACCTAATTGCTTTTAAGGAGCCATTTTTTCATAGAAACAAAGGGTGCACAGAACGCAAGTAGCAACCAAACACGAGGCAAATAATGCTCAAACAATGAGCACTGTTCACCTACACACAACTTCATTCATGTGGATTCAGCATAGTGCTTGATGGACGGCAAATTCAAATTTTGCTTTTTGGAACTTTCTGGAATTTTTTTTTGAGTATTTCCAATCCATGGTTGTTTGAATCTGTGGATGCAGAACCCATGGGTATGGAGGGCCAACTGTATTTCAAATATTTACAAGTGAATACTGCATAAATATGCATGTAGTATATTATCAACATGCATACAAATGTTTATACATACATAAATGAATGCAATCATATTTTATAAAAAGGCCAAATATCTTTACAAGAATTCAGGTGGCTTGAACTTGGTAACTAGAAAATATTCAGTAAAGTACAATGTCCAGTCCTTAGGAGTCAAATGTGTGTAACTGATCAGTGCTTGTGGTAGTGAGTGAGTGTTGGTTGTGGTTTGGTGGTGGTGGTAAAACAAAGCACAAGCTCAACTAGAAAACTGCAAGGTGCTCAACTCAAACAAAACATTGTGCAGAAGACATTGAAAACACTGAATGTAACTCAGAAAGAACCAAAAGTCAGAAACTGATCATCAATGAAGCCCTCAGCATCTGTAATGGTTTCACCATCTGTAGTGAGTTGGAGAGCAGGGAGAAAGATACATACTTGACCACCTCAATACAAAATTCAAATGGCCAATGGGAACTTAAGTCACACAAACTTTCTACTTAGCAGCAACATGCATCGTGTTAAGGAAGTGGAATTCAATGAACAGTAGTGGGATATGTTGGAAATGGAAGACTAATGAATATTACCATTGAGCAGAAGCAATGATCCTGATGAACAAAGTAGATTCTCCATCTTTCCCAAGATATTTTATCTGAAAGTTTTACTACAGATGAACCACTTGTGTAATAAATGATAGCTCACAAGCATAAAAAAAGTAAAAAGCAGTGTGTGTGTGATTTGACATACAAGCACATTACAATATTGAACCAGAATGAAACAAGTTCTTTTCCCTTACAGTATGGTGTAGTATGCCGAGGAAAAATATGTTTGAAAGCAACTTTAAACTTTCCAGAAAGGCTACTGTATACAAAGCTTATTAAAAACTTTTTTCAGATTAAACAATATTAGAAGGAATCTCACTGATATACCTTTTGTACATCTTAACTTGTGTAAATACTCACTACATATAAGGAAGTTCAAAATATAGAAAAGCATACCAGAGGTGATCAAAATTTGTACAATATTCACTAAATTTTAAAAAATTCTGAGCAGGACTCCCTAAACTCTCTGTAATACCTCACTTAAATGCAAGTACCTCTCATACTTAGTCTAACCACTACCAATGTAATTCCTTCCCTCTCCTGCACTTTTATTACCAATACTGTACCAACTGCCTAAATTGTAATATACCATAGCAACTGCCTAAATTATAAACCTAACTCAGTTAAAATACTCAATATGCCAATAAAATTTAAACTCATCTTCATTATAAAACAATAACAAACTTTATTTATTTATTTATTTATTTATAAATTTTAGCATACATACAGAGGTACAAAAAAATACAGGTAAGAGCAGCATGCCAAAGCCACTTATATGCATAGCATTACGGGCTGGCTTAAAATTAACTTAAGATTAACTAAGCAATGATGAAATCAGTGATAAGACATTATTGTAAACAGATAACTATAAAATACAAATGAGTATTACAAAGACAGGTCATATGGTTGCATGCATTGCTGTTCATTCAGTAGAATGGAGTATTCTGTTAGGTAGTGTATTTAAAAAAAAAAAAAAAATAACAAAGTTAGGTTTAACATTTGTGTGATATAATTGTGAGTAACATTTAGGATATACAATTTATATGGTTCAGTTATTCAGTATTTATTTGGTTTTGAGTGAGTAAGTGAACTTTGAGAAGAGACTTGAATTTATAAACAGGTAGTGTTTCTTTTATATTTACAGGTAATGAATTCCAGATTTTAGGGCCTTTTATGTGCATTGAGTTTTTGCATAGCGTGAGATGGACACGAGGAACATCAAAGAGTGATCTGTGCCTTGTATTATGGTCATGTGTTCTGTTGAGGTTGGCAAGGAGATGTTTGAGGGGAGGGTTAATATCAGAGTTAAGTGTTCTATGTATGTAATAAGTGCAATAATAAGTATGGATGTTTTGTATGGTGAGTAGGTTGAGTGTTTTGAATATTGGTGGAGTGTGCTGCCTGTAGTGAGAATTTGTTATCATTCTAACTGCAGCCTTTTGTTGGGTAATTAGTGGTCTGAGATGGTTAGTTGTTGTTGAGCCCCATGCACAAATTCCATAGGTGAGATAGGGGTAAATAAGAGAGTGATAAAGGGCCAGGAGGGCTGACTGTGGAACATAGTACCGTATCTTCGATAGTATGCCTACAGTCTTGGAAATTTTCTTAGAAATTTGTTGTATATGTGTATGAAATTTGAGTCTATTATCGAGGTGGATTCCTAAGAATTTTCCCTCTGTTAGCTTTGTGATAGGTGATCCGTTTATTGTTATGTTAAGAGGTACATCTGTAGCTCTGCTACCAAACTGAATGAAGTAGGTTTTGTCAATGTTTAGTGTAAGTTTGTTAGTCCTCATCCAGGTAGATATTTTCTGTAATTCGGTGTTTACAGTATTGGCTAGCGTGACTGGGCTCGGGTGAGAGAAGACGTATGTGGTGTCATCTGCAAAAAGTGTGGGTTTGAGTAATTGCGAAGCATTTGGTAGGTCATTTATGTATAGGAGAAAGAGAAGAGGGCCAAGGACACTTCCCTGTGGGACACCAACTGTAATTGGTTGTGCGGAAGAGCTTGCCCCATTTGCGTACACATATTGGCTTCTGTTGCTGAGGTAAGACTTGAGGTAGTTGAGGGAGTGCCCTCTAATACCATAGTGTGACAATTTTACGTGGAGCAAGTCATGGTCAACTGTATCAAAAGCTTTACGTAAGTCAATGAAGATCCCCAGTGGGACTTCTTTTTTCTCTATTGCAGTGTATATATGTTCTAGCATGTGTATAATAGCATCATTAGTATTTTTATTAGGCCTGAATCCAAATTGGCAGGGGTTGAGAATGTTATGGGAGATGAGGTAGGAGTAGATTCGTTTATGAATTAATTTTTCGAAGATTTTTGAGAGAGGGTGTAAATTGGATATTGGCCTATAGTTATTCAACTCTGTTTGGTCTCCTCCTTTATGGATCGGGGTGACCCTTGCTATTTTGAGAACTGTAGGGAAGGTGGAGGATTCAATGGATTTGTTAAAGAGTGTTGCAATGATTGGTGATAGTACTTGTGACGCTTTTTTGTATATAAAGGGTGGTAAGGTATTTAAATCTCCTGCCTTGTTTTTCAGTGCGTTGATAATAAGGGAGACTTCGTATGGGTTAGTCGGAGCTAGGAACAGTGTGTTCGGGTAGTTGCCAGTGAGGTAGTCATTTGGTGGGGTATCTGAGCTTGGGATATTATTGGCAAGGTTTTGACCTATAGTGGAGAAGAAATCATTGAGTCTGTTTGCTGTTTCTGTTGGTGGGAGTTGGGGTTCATCTGATTTTGCTAATTTTATTTCGCTATGTCGTGATATCTTTTTTGTTCCCAGAATTTCTGATAGGGTCTTCCAGGTCTTTTTTATATCACCTCGTAAGTTGGATAATCTGTTCTCATAATACAATTTTTTTGCCCTTCTTATCAGGCTGGTTAGGATTGACGAGTAACGTTTTGTTTGGTCTCTGGTTATGTGACCCATTCTGTACTGTTTTTCATATCGGTGTTTTGTATTTATGGATTTGAGAATGCTGGGTGTTAGCCAGGGACTGTTCAGTCTCTTAGCTGTCATCTGTTTAGTTTTTTTAGGGCAGTGCTTGTTATAAAGGTATTGGGTCTTTTTTAGAAAATTATTAAAACATTCGTCAATATCTGTATAGATTTCTAGCTCAGTGTGCCAGTCAATGTTTGTTACTGCTGTTGTGAAGTTATTAATGGCTGCCTCATTGTGAAGTCTGAAGGTGACTTTAGTAGTGTCTTGGGGTATTTTACCAAGAGTTGTTATGAGGAAAGTAGGGTAGTGGTCTGTGGTATTATCTGTAATTATGCCTGATTTTAAAGGGGATATGGTGTTGGTCCAGATGTGGTCAAGTAGGGAAACACTAGTCTCTGTAACTCTTGTAGGTTTTGTTACTGTTGGTAGCAACATGCAGTTACTCATTGTGTTTGTGAATTCAGTAACGTGTGGGTCCTGGTCTTGCAGGAGATTTATATTGAAGTCACCTGAGAGTAGTAAGTGATCTTTGTTCATGCGTGCATCAGTTATCATACTTCCTAGGTTTTGACTAAATTGGCTAATGTTTGATTGTGGAATTCTGTAGATGTTTATCACTGTGAGAGGTTTTTGTAGGTATTTGGATTTGAATTTAGCTATTATATATTCCCCATGTTCATCCCTTGTGCAAGTATTAGTGATACATTCTAGTTGGTCTGAGTAGTATATAGCTGTGCCACCCCCTTGTTGGTCTGGCCTACAGTTGTGTATGGCTGTGTAACCAGGAATGGCATAGACATCTGTAGTATCAGGCTTTAGCCAGGTTTCAGTTAGTGTAATGATGGACATATTGGCATGCAAGGAATTTAGTAATGCTAGGAGGTCATCATAATGCTTGCTTAAAGATCTGATATTGTAGTTAAAGATAGTTATGTTGTTGTTGGCTCTGAGAAGTGCCTTTGATTGTTCTGCTGTGTAGTAATTACAGTAACTGTTTGAATCATTTAAGTCATTAAATAAGAGGTTGGTATCAGGATCAATGCTTGTAATCATAAGATTTGTAGTGAATCTATAGTTAGAATTAAGTAAAAAATAAAGTAAATATTCTAAATCTAAATATTCTAAAGCTAAAAAAAAAAAAATAGCACCTGAATTATTTAACAAATGTAAAAAATAATGAGCTAAGGTAGTTTTTTAAAGCTAAAATAAAGGAGACAATATAAAAGGGACTAAAATAATTTGTGGTGAACAAATAAAGTGATGATCAAATAATGGAGCTTGGGAATATGATAGTAGGTAGTACTTTAAAGGTAATTCTTTAAAGTTAGAATTATAATATAAAATTATAATATAAAAGGGACTAATATAAGTTGTGGTGAACAATAAAGTGGTAATCAAATAAATGAGCTTTGGAGTATAATGGCAAAATAGTGAACTTATTAACTTTAGCACCTGAGAATAGCACCTTGATTAGTTTAACAATTGCGAATATATGATCTAAGGTAGTTATATAAAGCTAAAATAAAGGACAAAAAAATATATAAGGGACTACAATTAAGTAATGGTAAACAAGTTAAATGGACAGATAGTCACTATGAGATAATATTGGTTTAGGAGTAAGATCTGATTTGTAATATTAAATAAGTTGAGCAGTTTATTGCACAATAAAAAGTAAAATAAAAAATGAGGTAGTTGGTACTAGCTAGCAAAAGATAGTTTTGGTACTTGCAAAAAAGTAATTGGAATATACACTAATTGCACACACAATAAAAAGTGACTAAAAAAACAAGTAGTGGTAAACAAAATTAAATGGACAGGTAAGAACAATGAATAATGGTAATGTCTTGGTTATAATATGATAGTAAGATGGTAGACAGGTACAAAGGATAATATAAAGGTTGGAGTTGAATATACAAACTTGAAAATTTGGCAACAAAATGTTATGGGAAGTATAAAATAATGTTTAATGTACAAAAGTAAAATTGACTGGTAGTAAATATGGTGTTTAATAAAATTTTAGTAAGTAATAATGATTACAAAAAAAGTGAAAAAGTAATGTTTATTTCATTCAATATTGCACTGGTAGTTATACTAGAGGTTATATGGCAGTACAAGGTAATTAAGAGTACTCTAAGATAGTAAATGTGGTATAAAACAGGTAAAGGTAATTAGACAAGTAATGGTTATTAAATGTCAAAAATGTTAAGAGTAAATTGAAATTATAGTAAGAATGATAATTATTAATTTTAGTAGGTAATATCAATTGATAGTATTTAAAAAAATATGAGGTAGTAATATGGACAGAGAAAGTATCAATTCAGCTAATGTTTAAGCAAACAATAGTAAATAAGAAAATTACATAAGGTGACTTATGCTTACTAGTAAAATCACAAAATGAGGTAGTTGATTATTTAAATACTAAGAGATTGTACAATGAAATTTGAACAATAATGGAGCAAAACATACACTACACTACGTAGGCTTTTAAGTTGGACATTGTTTAGTTATTCTCTGTAAGATTAGTATCCCTGAGAAATCGTGATAGATCATTCTCGTTCGTGATTGTGTACAGTTGACCTACATTTGTTTTCCTAACAAGAATTTTCCCATCCCGTGTGAAGCATTGGTGTATTGTGTCGTTATTCTCCCGCTTAAGTTTTCTGACTCTATACAGGAGGTTCTGACGTTTTTTGGTAAGACACTCGTTTATGTATACCTCTTTCTTTACTTTAATAGATGCAATAATTAAGTCTTTTTTCCTGTCATGTGAGTGGAATCTAAGCATAACACTTTTTCTACCATGGGATCCTAGTAACCTGGCTTCTTTTATTTCAGACTCTGGTACAATAACACTTGTTTGGTCCTTTATGATCTGCAGAGTAATTTCTTTACTGTTTGTTTGGTTCATATCACTGGGAAAAAGTGGACTGTTAACTATTACTGCGTCCGATAGTTTATCTTGTTCAGTTTTATCTTCTTGGAGAGCAAAGTAGTCACTGAACTGGTTATCTAAGTTGTTCTTCCATTCTTTTACTGCTTCTTCAACCTTTGTATTAAGAGATATTATTTGTTGGGTATGGCTATCTATGACTGTCTGGATGGTCTTGCCACAGTTTGTCATTCCTGGTGTTGATAACTTTTGTTCAAGACTGAGGATTTTGTTCTCGAGTTGTGTCATCCTGGTGTCTTGTTTTGTTAGCGTCTCTCGAAGATTCATATTTTCAATAACTAAGTTGGAGATGCATGACTTTAGGGTATCTGGATCGTTGGTCATACCTGAGAGGCTACTTGGTAGGTTGAATCCAGGGAAGAGAGGGGAGGATGGGCTGGTGGCAGCCATGTTTGTTGTTATTGTTGTGGTGTCGCCTTGAGCGGTGGTGAGTGGGGTGGTTGCTGGGTCGGCGTCCTCCTGACTACACTTGTTGAATAGTTGATTTTTCGGCGTTTTCTTGCTGGCCTTGGTGCTGTTTCCTCTTAGATTGCGCCTCATAATACTACAGGAATTGTTGTAGTTAAGAAGAAGTTGTAGTTATACAAAGTTTAGGGTTACGTTGTTCGGCTGGCAGCGGGGTGTTGCTTTCGGTTTGTGGGCAGTCTTCCTTTGATCTCTATTATGTTCGATTTGTAGGTTTCACTGTTGGTAATCTTTGGTCATTCTGGGTGCTACGTTGGGTAGTGCAGTTTTGCAAGTAACTAGGTCATCATAGGAGCATTGGTAGCTCTGATAGTTGGAGAAAAGTACGGAGCTTGGAGGTCGCTGCTGCCGCTGCCGCTGCTCCATTCACTCCTATCTGACAGTGCTGCAATTTTTCAAAAAAAAAAAATAATAATAATTTTATCTTCTGAAATGGAAGGGAATCCTTTTTTGAAGGTAATGATACCAAATACAGTATGTGAAATTTGATGGAAACTTGCGGAATTACACAGGCACAAAGTTGGCAGCTTAGGCAGTCTGGGCACAACTTATGCATTAGCATTTTTGCCCACATTAACTCCTATTTATTAACCCTTAAACCAGTGGTTCCCAAACTTTTTCAGCTTGTTACCCAATTTAACATGCCACATAAAGCATGTTACCCCTTTCACAAAATGTTGTTATTATTGATATACAGTGGACCCCCGGTTAACGATATTTTTTCACTCCAGAAGTATGTTCAGGTGCCAGTACTGACCGAATTTGTTCCCATAAGGAATATTGTGAAGTAGATTAGTCCATTTCAGACCCCCAAACATACACGTACAAACGCACTTACATAAATACACTTACATAATTGGTCGCATTCGGAGGTAATCGTTATGCGGGGGTCCACTGTATATGGCTAAATTAAAACACTTGAGATATTTTCTTTTATTTATTGTATTTAAACATTGTGCATCTCTAATGACTATTACCAAAGATGTCAAGAACATCAGTGGGATGGATGGAGTTGCATACTTGAAGCTAGTTTAGGAATTTTTGGCTTCATACCAGCTTATGTCTACCTCGGCTGATGCTCACAGATAAACTGACAGTGTGAAATAGAGGCACCCTCAGGAAGTGAGTGACGCATACTGGACAGGTCGATCTGGGCTACTGAGTGACTTTTGTCCTGAAGCATACTTGTCAAAATACTTTTGGGTTTCCACACACTTAGCTATATATTTCTTCTTTTCTAATACTGTATATTAGTTTTTGATGTTTATTGTTATTTGGTTTAACTTTATTACTTACTTATAATAGGTTTACTTTACAACTTTATATACTAAGACAAAGTTAACAATAATCCTCATATCGGGTACCGCATTGTTTTCTTGATTTTCAGAATTCATAACTTTTTTTCTGTCACCCCTCCATTACCCCCCAAAAATGGTTAAATTACCCCCAGGGGGTAATTTACCCCCAGTTTGGGAACCACTGCCTTAAACAGTCCAAACGTATATATACGTTCACCTGCTCAGCACGCCGAATATTTTGAGGGAAAAAAACAATCGTTGAATAAATGACAAATGAAACGTATATATACGTTTGGGGCGCTACACGAGAGAACATATATATACGTTTGGATTGTTTAAGTGTTAAACCAATTCCAATGCTCAATTTGATCCAATTCCTCACTTTCTACACAGGCCCATTCTCTAATGTCTAGGACAAAATTTATTGCTTAAACCATAGATCTACATAAGCAACACTGGCATCAATGACATAGCTAATTTAATATCTTTATCATGCACCTCATACCCATGGTGTGGGTGGTAGTCAAAAGATTACAGAGGTACATAGTGGGTCCAGGGACTGTGGTACAAAGGTACATAGTGGGTCCAGGGACTGTGGTACAAAGGTACATAGTGGGTCCAGGGACTGTGGTACAAAGTTCTGATAGCTAAAAAAGTTAGTGATAATAAACTACTTACATGCTTATATCTGGTTACAATCATAATAAATTTATGCAGACATGAATTCAGTCACAAAAATATTATTGTAGCTTGTATGTGGTTTTTTAATAATTTATATTACCTTATATTTTAGCAATGTATACTTGAATTTAAATAAAATTTAAGTGGCAATGATTTATTTACAATAGGCAAGGTCAGGGTATTTTTCCAGAAAGTTTGGTAATATGCCACTGTGGCTCAAATACTTTGACATTTCTTGAACATTTGTGAGTGAATTGTCTCTGCATTTACTAATTTTCTTGCATTCCAGCAATGATGATGCCAGGTGTGACAATAGTCTATCTGGCAAAGTTTGCATTTAGTTGTGTACATCAGCTGGTGATACTGATGCAACCTCTAATGATACTTGTAGCCCAGACGGAGCCAAGCAATAGTGACAAAAAAGAGTTAGCTGATTTTGTTTGATGCACCTTAAGACATGTGGCTCCTCCTGCATGACAGATTCTTCAGAATGATGATAGATGGACTGACTAGTGTCAATCTCCTTCAGTCTCAAGCCAATGAAGTTCAACTGAAATTTTTTCCATTGTCCTTAAAACACTAGTTAACAACCCAAGATTGTAACCTATGAGAGATGGAATCCACAGGTGTACTCTGGTTCTGCTGTCAACAGGCCTGCTATATCTCTGACTGGCTTCAGACACTAGCATGCCACACTTGATGCTCATAGAGTTAAGAGCATTTATGATGAATCAGTTACACTTAAGGTGTCAATGACGTAGACCTACGTGGGAGACAGTGAAAGGGCTAATAGTTCTAAGCATCACTTATATCTGAAATGCTGTGTGTAAATATAACAACTTGATCTTTTCTAAATTTTCTTATGTTCATAATAATATTCTGATTTTGCACTTAATGGACAAGGACAGGCTAAGAGCTGTTATCCTACCTCAGCTCATTTTGAAGCCCCAACCCTATCTATGGTATACCAGGATGCGACCCACACCAGTTGGCTAACACCCAGGTACCTACTTGCTGCTAGGTGAACAGGGACAGCAGGTGTCTTAAAGAATCATGCCCAATGTTTCCACCCATACCAGGAATCGAACTACGGACACTCAGTGTGTGAAATGAGTGTGCTACCAACTGAGCTACTGGACACCTTTAAGGACTATAAGAGAACTTTGGGAGCAGGACTTCTGTTTTTGCATAACGTTAGGTAGAGATTCAGTTGTTAGGTCTGTCATTTTTCCATTTCTTCGCATAAAGCGTAAATCCAAAAAACCATTGGTCTCAATCTATTCAATTATAATGGGAGTTTACTGTCAGAAAAATATCAAAATTTGCTGAAGTTGCAGAAAGAAAAGTGATCACATAATATAATTTATAATATTGAAGAACAATTGTAAGGGGTTTAGATAATATAAACTGCTGAAAACAATTATTAATACAGTACAGTAGGGCCCCAACTTACAATGTTAATGCATTCCAGAAAATTCATCGTAATTTCATTGTTTGGTGCTTGGAACCTATTTTTCTCACAAGAAATAGCAAAATTAATTAATGTGTTCCTGAGCCATTATATTCCATATCTTATTTCAGTTAATTTGCTTTACAAAGAATTTTTTTCAAATATTTTACATTCAGTACTGTTTCCTTTCACTTACAAATAGAGGGTGAAAGAGGGATTGTGAGTGGGTGGGTGTAATGGTGGGTGGTGTAGGTGTAAGGATTAGTGAGGTGGTGTTGAAGGAAAACTTATGGAATTATGCAGGTGGAAAGTTAATAGTTTGGGCTCAATTTCTGCACTGGCAATTTTACCAACTATGAGTTCTATTTTAAGTCAAATTTCATATATTCATCCAACCAAATTCTTATCAATTTTACTAGTACATGCTCTTTCTGTTCTATCAACTGAGTACAGTAACTGCCCACTCAACTATTAAAACTACCCTATAACATGCAGAGAATTTCGTAATTTGGCCAATTTTACAAAAAATTAAAAAATACCTATTTAGAGCTAGAGTGCAAAATAAAAAAAAAAAAATTCCTGTCCTAAAACATTTCCTTTGTTCATTAACCCTTTCGGGGTTTCGGCCATACTAGTACAGCTTACGCACCAGGGTTTTTGACGTACTAGTACGCCTAAATTCTAGCACCCTCAAACCTAGTGAGAGAAAGCTGGTAGGCCTACATATGAAAGAATGGGTCTATGTGGTCAGTGTGCATGGTATAAAAAAAATCCTGCAGCACACAGTGCGTAATGAGAAAAAAAAAAATTTGACCGTGTTTTTGGATTAAAACAGCGACTCTGCACTGTATTTTTGTATGGTACATATTTATTGTTGTACGTATTCTAGTTTTCCTGGTCTCATTTTATAGAATGGTAGACATATTACAGAAACTGAGATGATTCTGACTGATTTTACAAAGAAAACTACCTTGAAATTGCGCTCAAATTAGCAGAAATGTTCGATTTTTACCAAAGTTCAAAAGTAAACAAATCATGCTATGCATCCAATACACGTCAACTGGTGAGTCTAATATTCTTTCACAAGTGTGTTGACAATATTTATACCATTTCTACACCAATGCAGTAGTCTGCATAACAGTAAATCTTCTATTTTTTTTGCGAGAATAAAAATTCAAAGTGGAAAGCAAAAGAATGTAAGAGGGGCATAGGGATGTGACTAATGAACAGAGGAAATGTTATTTTAGTGCCAGGAATGTCTTTCTTGTTTATTCTGGGCCCTATTCGGAAATTGGCATCTTTTGAAATTTGTGTGAAATTGGCGAAATTGCTAAATTCTGACCACTGTACTGGATAGTTGAAATCGGTAATTGGGTGGTTTCTTGTACTCATTCGATAGAAAAAATGGAGTTCTAGCGAAATAGTTATGATTTTTGTCGACAAGTACACTGGAATTGGCCGAAAATAGGGCTCAAAGTGGGCAAAATCGCCGATGCTTAAACATCGTCGAGACCGCTAACTTCGCGAGAGCATAATTCCATAAGTTTTCCATCAAATTTCATACTTTTGGTGTCATTATGATTGGGAAAAGATTCTCTATCTTTTCATAAGAAAAAATAATTTTTTTTTCTTTTAAATTTGGCTGACCCTGAGAACAAGTCTCTGAGAGGGCCTGTCGACCCTGAAAGGGTTAATCTCACCCACAGGTCTCTCTTTTATTATACTCACCTTCCTTCCATTTCGAATTCATAATTACACAAAAATAAAATATTTACTCTATTTCCTGGATAATAAAATATAACCAGAAATGATTGGTCATGGTTTAAGGCATCCCAGTAACTGAATCAAACCTATTAAAAACCCATAATGAGGGACGTAGGGAGGCCTTACCCTTGCTCAGGAAAATCTGCAAAAATCGAATATTTTCCCTACTGAGCTCAATTTCAAGCTACTTTCAGTCCTGAAATCAACCAAAATTATCTCCATTTCAGTAGTATGTCTTCTATTATATCAAAAGATATCATGGAATAGCCAATAAAACCATAAAAACCATCCTAGAAAACACCTCAAATTTGCTATTTTAAATCAAACACATGATCAGAGTTTTGTTTTTCCATCAAGCACTGCACAGGGCAGGATTTTTTAAACTGTGCACTTACCATGCAGACCCATTCTCTCATATCTAGGCCAAAATTCACCACTCACAGCTCATCTGAGTGAGGTGAGCTCATGACAGAACTACGTGAAGAACCCTGGCCTCCGTGATGTAGTTCTACATGACAG
Organism: Cherax quadricarinatus; assembly: GCF_038502225.1. Lineage (NCBI taxonomy): Eukaryota > Metazoa > Arthropoda > Malacostraca > Decapoda > Parastacidae > Cherax > Cherax quadricarinatus. Next base: position 20,554,900 of record NC_091334.1, on the reverse strand, counting down.
TTATTGAAAGGGCTAAAATATAATAAATATACAGAACTTAAAATAATTTGAATGAATTAAATTAAAAGGTAAAAGACAAATAACTGAATGTTCATTTAAGAAATCAAACGGACCTGAGTAGTGATAATGTTGACACATCCCATATACCAGCCATGTCATCATCTCCCCCTGCTGATAACAACACTGAATTTGGAGAAAAGGCACACACTCTCACTGCTGCTTCACTTGATGGTTGCAGTGAACACAGACGCTCCCCGGTCTGTTGATGTAGTAATTAGGTGTCAAATGACACTCAGATCACAATCTGTGTAAATAACAATGCATGTGATGTATAATACATTGATAAATATAATGATACTGCAAATCTGCATATCCATGGAACTTGGCATTTCAACTAATTAAATAATGTATATAACATGTGAAAGAAAATTCACAATGTCATCTAACAAGGGCTTCAGAAACCAGTGAGTTACAAAATACTGACATATAATATTGAAAATAAAAATAATGGAATTCTGAAAGTGGGAAGTATAATGTATGCACTCTGAAGGCTAAGTGGGGATACTGCAGTCTGGAGGCTCACTTGAATTGTGATATGTACACACCTCTGGAAAGACAACTACTGAATAAGTGATGGTGAATGTGTTTTCTTTTTTGGGTTACTCTGCCTCAGTGAGAGAAGGCCGATGTTTTAAAAAACATTAGTACCAGTATTTACACAGTTCTGCCAAAGCTAATCTAGGCACCAGGGTTAGGCTAATTTCTCTCCAGATATTTACCTACAGTACCTAATATTTATTACACTATATTATGAAAACATTGTCATTACCTTCACATCCCAGATAATTGTTGAGCCATCAGTTGAAGCAGAGGCCAACTTTGTTCCAAACGGAGAGAAACTCACACAGTTGACTCCATAAGTGTGCCCAAGAAGTGGAGAGTAACCAACCTCAACAAAGGAATCATCAACTTGCCACTTGTACAATCGAACACTCTTGTCACTGAAAACAATATTATACTCTGATATGCAGTATGTCTGGTAATTAGCACCAAAAGACAGAAACATCTACACACCATCTATGTGTAATGTACAGTGTATGTCTATATTACATATGCATATGTACCTATAAGCGAGTATACAGGGTAAAGTACATGTATGTGGTAGATTAATAAAAGGGTTGGGGTAAGAGAGAAAGCAGGATTGCTGAGGAACAAGGAGGATTTAAGAAGAGTAGAAGATATGTAGACTGTCTACACCGAAGCATATGTAAGTAAGTAACTTTATTCAGGTATACACAATACAACAAACTATTTCTATAAAGTGGAATACAGTATAACATACAATTGGGGTGATTGCCTTATGTTATTACTTTATAGGAAGCCCATTGTTATGCAAAGCATTTTGGGCAGTCTTAAAACTAAATAATGATTACAAAAAGAACAAAAAGGCACAACACTGTAACTGGAACAATGTACAACCCACACATAGGGGACAGAAACTTATGACAATGTTTCAGTCCGACTTTGGACTACTGACTAGTCACACTGACTTGTCAATGGTCTAAGCCGGACCGAAATGTTGTCATAAGCTTCTTTCTCCTAAGTGCGGGTTATTTGTGTACTAATTATGAATACATGTACACGTATATATGTGTATGAGAATAAGAATACATGCTGGCCATCTCTCACTGAAGCAGTGATCAAAAAAAAAAAAAATTTTCACCATTCACACTATAACTGTCTTTGATATATATTAGATTTTTTTTTTTTTAACAAGTCAGCCGTCTCCCACCGAGGCAGGGTGACCCAAAAAGAAAGAAAATCCCCAAAAAGAAAATATTTTCATCATCATTCAACACTTTCACCTCACTCACACATAATCACTGTTTTTTGCAGAGGTGCTCAGAACACAACAGTTTAGAAGCATATACACGTATAAAGATACACAACATATCCCTCCAAACTGCTAATATCCCGAACCCCTCCTTTAGAGTGCAGGCATTGTACTTCCCATTTCCAGGACTCAAGTCCGGCTATTAAAAATTATATATATATATATATATATATATATATTTTTTTTTATTATTATTATCACACTGGCCGATTCCCACTAAGGCAGGGTGGCCCGAAAAAGAAAAACTTTCACCATCATTCACTCCATCACTGTCTTGCCAGAAGGGTGCTTTACACAACAGTTTTTAAACTGCAACATTAACACCCCTCCTTCAGAGTGCAGGCACTGTACTTCCCATCTCCAGGACTCAAGTCCGGCCTGCCGGTTTCCCTGAACCCCTTCATAAATGTTACTTTGCTCACACTCCAACAGCACGTCAAGTATTAAAAACCATATGTCTCCATTCACTCCTATCAAACACGCTCACGCATGCCTGCTGGAAGTCCAAGCCCCTCGCACACAAAACCTCCTTTACCCCCTCCCTCCAACCTTTCCTAGGCCGACCCCTACCCCGCCTTCCTTCCACTACAGACTGATACACTCTTGAAGTCACTCTGTTTCTCTCCATTCTCTCTACATGTCCAAACCACCTCAACAACCCTTCCTCAGCCCTCTGGACAACAGTTTTGGTAATCCCGCACCTCCTCCTAACCTCCAAACTACGAATTCTCTGCATTATATTCACACCACACATTGCTCTCAGACATGACATCTCCACTGCCTCCAGCCTTCTCCTCACTGCAACATTCATCACCCATGCTTCACACCCATATAAGAGCGTTGGTAAAGCTATACTCTCATCCATTCCCCTCTTTGCCTCCAAGGACAAAGTTCTTTGTCTCCACAGACTCCTAAGTGCACCACTCACCCTTTTCCCCTCATCAATTCTATGATTCACCTCATCTTTCATAGACCCATCCGCTGACACGTCCACTCTCAAATATCTGAATACATTCACCTCCTCCATACTCTCTCCCTCCAATCTGATATCCAATCTTTCATCACCTAATCTTTTTGTTATTCTCATAACCTTACTCTTTCCTGTATTCACTTTTAATTTTCTTCTTTTGCACACCCTACCAAATTCATCCACCAATCTCTGCAACTTCTCTTCAGAATCTCCCAAGAGCACAGTGTCATCAGCAAAGAGCAACTGTGACAACTCCCACTTTATGTGTGATTCTTTATCTTTTAACTCCACGCCTTTTGCCAAGACCCTCGCATTTACTTCTCTTACAACCCCATCTATAAATATATTAAACAACCATGGTGACATCACACATCCTTGTCTAAGGCCTACTTTTACTGGGAAATAATTTCCCTCTTTCCTACATATTCTAACTTGAGCCTCGCTATCCTCGTAAAAACTCTTCACTGCTTTCGGTAACCTACCTCCTACACCATACACCTGCAACATCTGCCACATTGCCCCCCTATCCACCCTGTCATACGCCTTTTCCAAATCCATAAATGCCACAAAGACCTCTTTAGCCTTATCTAAATACTGTTCACTTATATGTTTCACTGTAAACACCTGGTCCACACACCCCCTACCTTTCCTAAAGCCTCCTTGTTCATCTGCTATCCTATTCTCCGTCTTACTCTTAATTCTTTCAATAATAACTCTACCATACACTTTACCAGGTATACTCAACAGACTTATCCCCCTATAATTTTTGCACTCTCTTTTGTCCCCTTTGCCTTTATACAAAGGAATTATGCATGCTCTCTGCCACTCCCTAGGTACCTTACCCTCTTCCATACATTTATTAAATAATTGCACCAACCACTCCAAAACTATATCCCCACCTGCTTTTAACATTTCTATCTTTATCCCATCAATCCCGGCTGCCTTACCCCCTTTCATTTTACCTACTGCCTCACGAACTTCCCCCACACTCACAACTGGCTCTTCCTCACTCCTACAAGATGTTATTCCTCCTTGCCCTATACACAAAATCACAGCTTCCCTATCTTCATCAACATTTAACAATTCCTCAAAATATTCCCTCCATCTTCCCAATACCTCTAATTCTCCATTTAATAACTCTCCTCTTCTATTTTTAACTGACAAATCCATTTGTTCTCTAGGCTTCCTTAACTTGTTAATCTCACTCCAAAACTTTTTCTTATTTTCAACAAAATTTGTTGATAACATCTCACCCACTCTCTCATTTGCTCTCTTTTTACATTGCTTCACCACTCTCTTAACCTCTCTCTTTTTCTCCATATACTCTTCCCTCCTTGCATCACTTCTACTTTGTAAAAACTTCTCATATGCTAACTTTTTCTCCCTTACTGCTCTCTTTACATCATCATTCCACCAATCGCTCCTCTTCCCTCCCGCACCCACTTTCCTGTAACCACAAACTTCTGCTGAACACTCTAACACTACATTTTTAAACCTACCCCATACCTCTTCGACCCCATTGCCTATGCTCTCATTAGCCCATCTATCCTCCAATAGCTGTTTATATCTTACCCTAACCGCCTCCTATAATATATATATATATATTATAGGTAGTAGGTTGGTAGACAGCAACCACCGAGGGAGGTGGTACCGTTCTGCCAAGTGAGTGTAAAACGAAAGCCTGTAATTGTTTTACATGATGGTAGGATTGCTGGTGTCTTTTGTCTGTCTCATAAATATGCAAAATTACAGGCATGTCTTGCTACTTCTACTTACACTTAGGTCACACTAAACATACATGTACAAGCACATATATACACACCCCTCTGGGTTTTCTTCTATTTTCTTTCTAGTTCTTGTTCTTGTTTATTTCCTCTTATCTCCATGGGGAAGTGGAACAGAATTCTTCCTCCGTAAGCTATGCGTGTTGTAAGAGGCGACTAAAATGCCGGGAGCAAGGGGCTAGTAACCCCTTCTCCTGTATATATTACTAAATGTAAAAGGAGAAACTTTCGATTTTCCTTTTGGGCCACCCTGCCTCGGTGGGATACGGCCGATGTGTTGAAAGAAGAAAGATATATATATTAAGGAAAAATCTGGTACAGGTGATGAATGGATGGTATACAATGACAGGAATAATATAGGTTGAAAGAATTGTTCAGCATAATTAATTGTTGTTAGGATCACGTTAGGGAGAGGCATTTTTTAACAGTAGCTTTGAAGCAGCCAGCAGATAGATAGATAGACAGAGATAGAGATAGAGATAGGGGTGTAAGCCATACTAGTACAGCCAAAACCCTGAAAGGGTTAAGTAGGTTTAAGTCTTTGAAGAGCGGGGGAGTGTGTTGATTGGCAGTAGACTAAGTGATCATTTGTAATGCTGCTTTTTGTTGTGTAATTATTGGCTTAGGGTGATTTTCTATGGTGAATTTGAGTACTGGCAGTAAGTAGTAGTGCCTGCATGCTGAAGGAGGGGTGGGGCTGCTGGAACTGTAATGTCACCTTGCTTCTGGCAAGGTGACATACTAGATGGAGTAATGGGGAGTGTTTTCTTCTTTGGATCACCGACTACTTAAATTAACAATGAATGGTTATCAAGCTAAAAACAAAATTATATTATAACACTGCCACCTCAACATAATGTAACTTTCAAATTATAAAAAATTACTCTTAACACACTGCCCCTTATAAGTAAAATTACACATTAAATTTTTTTCTAAATCCTGAGAAGTAACTTACGATGAGCCGGTGGCAAGTAGACACCTGCCAGCAAAATCCACACTGGTAACATCATTAGTATGATCTTTGATGGTGCATACCGGGGCAAGTCCTGCTCCTCCCACTCCATCATCATTCCCATTTTTGCCACGGTTTTTATTGAAGATGCTGCATCTGCAACCAATTCATGCTTCAGGTTATTATATAAAGTTCACAGAAGAGCACAGTCTCTGCAAAAAAATATAAAAAAAGGAATTCTGAAAATAAAGAACTGTAATATTTTATATCTTTTATATAAAATTTCAAATCTCCAAGATTGATTGAAAGGAAAAAAGCTTCTAGTGACTCCCAAACCTCAGTGAACTGGAAAGTAGCGACAAATGTGCATGAAGCCTAGATGAAATACAGTAATACTGTACAGTCAAGCACCATTATTCCAAATATTTCAGGGCACAAAGCAGTTTCTTATGAAAAAAAATACAGTACAGAGCATAAAAAAAAAAATCTATGTGACTCATCATAATCTAAAAACTAAAAAATATCAACACACTATAATCAGGCACAAGCAGGCTCTGCTTTACAGTACTTTGCTTTATGGCACTTCTCCAATGCAATGGTTTCTCAATCATACCCATTCTTCATTTATTCAGACTTCCTACAATAAATTTATTCACCAATCATTATAAGCTAAGGATGATAATATTTTAAGGTAAGTAACGTGTGTACTGTGTATGTATTTTTAGGCCTACTTCTATCTTAATACATGTGTATATGATAGTGTAAATATGTTATCAGGCTTTTATAGGCTTTACAGCAGTAGCCCTGAACCTAACCTGTTGTAAAAGTAGGGCCTGCCTGTACTTGCTAATGTCTGTTGTAGTTGCCTTTTTCATGTGCATACAGTAATTTAATATAATTTTTTTCACACAAGCCATACCCCACTGTGGCAAACTGACTCAAAAAACAAAGAGAGGAAATACATTCACTGTCATTCTGTCATTCATTTAATCACTGTCTTGTCAGAACACTGCTGACATCACACTTCAGATGGCCCTCCGATCTACAAAATCCCCCACCCCTCCTTTAGATACAGACACAGTACTTGCCATCTTCAGGATGCACGTTTGGCTGGCCAGCTTCTCTAAATCCCTTCATAAATGTTATCTTACACACACTCCAACAGCATGTCACATCATAAAAGCCACTTGCCTCCACTCACTCCAATCTAGTGCACTTGCACAAACCTACTGGATACTTCATGAGAGTGGTTTCGTCTTCAACAGTTTTTCAAGGTGTGCACACCATTTTTAAAAAAGGGCAATATTTAGATGTTACATGTAAAAAAAAAAAAAAAATGGAGATTTTCTTGAATAGCTAAGAAGCAGAGTCTGATGTTAATTTCAAGACAGACCACTCACACATCCTATAGCAAAAAAACATTTATTGAATTCAAAATGAAGCATGCAGGTTTTAGGGCCTTTTTTTTTTTTTACCTTTCTTTAAGCAATTCCAAGTCCCTAAAATGGTCCTTGTCCTCTGCTCCTTCCATCCGATACCAATTCCTGGAAAACACATTATAAAGGCCATTACTACTATATACCAATTTAGAACTCAGCCTTAATGCAGACGAAGTGGAGAGGTAGTTTGATGTAATCAGTACATCACCCTAGGTACAAGATGATCAATCTCTAAGCCTAAAGTAGAGGCAGTAGGCCAGAGGCTTACATACAGGAAGGTGGTAGCAGCAATGGGTCCACTAATGGAGGAAGGCCATGGAAGATGATCAAGCTTAAAGATTGATAATCTTGCACCAAGTAAGTTTATTTAGGCACAGGTACACATAAGTACAATTATCCTACATAGTGTAAATTACGTAGGATAACCTAAAAAAAAAAGAAAGTGATTTATTTCCACTGGGGCCCATCCTTGATGGACTGATTACTGTATTTTGCAGCTTATTAGAAGCATGTATTAAAAGCATGTTTTTTCCCCACATCTCCAAAAACCACCCTGCGTACTATAAACTGAAGGTCAGTGACAGGAGCTATAAGTTTGGGGTGTGAGGTGGGGTGTAGGTCTCCCAGTTATGTCAAATGCTGAGCCAATGAAAATAAAATAAGTCTTCTAAGCCACGAAATACAGTACATCAAACTGCTTCTCCACCTCATCGAGTTTGTCTCCAGGAGTGTGATCCATGTCTGTCTTCAGATACTATAATTACAAATAAGTGCATTAAGTAAATTAATTAAACTAACACTTTAATGCAAAAAATTTCATGCAACCCAATCATATCACTAACACTACAGTAATATAATGTACTAAGTATTGTACAGTGCACATTACAGTACATGAAATGTATGCCCTGCCTTCACATAGACGTACTGGAATGACCTGAAGACTGGTTTGCCACTGCCCCTAAGGAAAGCACTTAACTGAAGTTTTGCAAATTTTTGATAAGCTCATTTTTAAATTTGTAACCAAACTAACCTAGCAGCCTAGACTAACCTTGCTAAATGTACATAATATAAAATGACTCAATTTACCTATTAAAACTTTGCATAAATTTAGTTTGTTGTTTTACATGACGAGGAAGAGGGGGTTGAATCTTAATGTGACACAGTATTGGTTACCTACATTCCGTGCCTTTCCTTCTTGTCATGAGCAGCAATCCATCATTTATTCATAGCTGTAGCAGTAAAGGAATTGTCCATCTATTGATTATCCCTCACTCTCTTGTATCTACCATCACCGGTATTTCTGTACCTCACTCATAATACCACCTAATACCAAAATTGGCCACTACTAACAGATATAATACTATGCCTATTAGCACTTTTGTACAGAACTGTCACATATACTTTACCTGTTAAAACTTTTATATACATTTGTCATTTATATTACTATATTTATTAAAACTTGTGTACCCTTTATGTTGTGTGCCTGGTTATTAATATTTATTTTTTATTAACACATTGGCCATTTCCCACCAAGGCAGGGTGGCCCAAAAAAGAAAAACTTTCATCATTATTCACTCCATCACTGTCTTGCCAGAAGCATGCTTACACTACAGTTATTAATATTTTGTAAATAACTGCCTGTTATTTATTGAACTTTGTATAGAAAGGGGTTTAGTTATAGGTAATACATATTTTAAGAAAAAGAGGATAAATAAGTATACAAGATATGATGGAGGGCGAAATGACAGTAGTTTGTTGGATTATGTATTGGTAGATAAAAGAATGTTGAGTAGACTTCAGGATGTGCATGTTTATAGAGGGGCCACAGATATATCGGATCACTTCCTAGTTGTAGCTACACTGAGAGTAAAAGGTAGATGGGATACAAGGAGAATAGAAGCATCAGGGAAGAGAGAGGTGAAGGTTTATAAACTAAAAGAGGAGGCAGTTAGGGTAAGATATAAACAGCTATTGGAGGATAGATGGGCTAATGAGAGCATAGGCAATGGGGTCGAAGAGGTATGGGATAGGTTTAAAAATGTAGCGTTAGAGTGTTCAGCAGAAGTTTGTGGTTACAGGAAAGTGGGTGCGGGAGGGAAGAGGAGCGATTGGTGGAATGATGATGTAAAGAGAGTAGTAAGGGAGAAAAAGTTAGCATATGAGAAGTTTTTACAAAGTAGAAGTGATGCAAGGAGGGAAGAGTATATGGAGAAAAAGAGAGAGGTTAAGAGAGTGGTGAAGCAATGTAAAAAGAGAGCAAATGAGAGAGTGGGTGAGATGTTATCAATAAATTTTGTTGAAAATAAGAAAAAGTTTTGGAGTGAGATTAACAAGTTAAGGAAGCCTAGAGAACAAATGGATTCGTCAGTTAAAAATAGAAGAGGAGAGTTATTAAATGGAGAGTTAGAGGTATTGGGAAGATGGAGGGAATATTTTGAGGAATTGTTAAATGTTGATGAAGATAGGGAAGCTGTGATTTCGTGTATAGGGCAAGGAGGAATAACATCTTGTAGGAGTGAGGAAGAGCCAGTTGTGAGTGTGGGGAAAGTTCGTGAGGCAGTAGGTAAAATGAAAGGGGGTAAGGCAGCCGGGATTGATGGGATAAAGATAGAAATGTTAAAAGCAGGTGGGGATATAGTTTTGGAGTGGTTGGTGCAATTATTTAATAAATGTATGGAAGAGGGTAAGGTACCTAGGGATTGGCAGAGAGCATGCATTGTTCCTTAGTATAAAGGCAAAGGGGACAAAAGAGAGTGCAAAAATTATAGGGGGATAAGTCTGTTGAGTATACCTGGTAAAGTGTATGGTAGAGTTATTATTGAAAGAATTAAGAGTAAGACGGAGAATAGGATACCAGATGAACAAGGAGGCTTTAGGAAAGGTAGGGGGTGTGTGGACCAGGTGTTTACAGTGAAACATATAAGTGAACAGTATTTAGATAAGGCTAAAGAGGTCTTTGTGGCATTTATGAATTTGGAAAAGGCGTATGACAGGGTGGATAGGGGGGCAATGTGGCAGATGTTGCAGGTGTATGGTGTAGGAGGTAGGTTACTGAAAGCAGTGAAGAGTTTTTACGAGGATAGTGAGGCTCAAGTTAGAGTATGTAGGAAAGAGGGAAATTATTTCCCAGTAAAAGTAGGCCTTAGACAAGGATGTGTGATGTCACCGTGGTTGTTTAATATATTTATAGATTGGGTTGTAAGAGAAGTAAATGCGAGGGTCTTGGCAAGAGGCACGGAGTTAAAAGATAAAGAATAACACATAAAGTGGGAGTTGTCACAGTTGCCCTTTGCTGATGACACTGCTCTTGGGAGATTCTGAAGAGAAGTTGCAGAGATTGGTGGATGAATTTGGTAGGGTGTGCAAAAGAAGAAAATTAAAAGTGAATACAGGAAAGAGTAAGGTTATGAGGATAACAAAAAGATTAGGTGATGAAAGATTGGATATCAGATTGGAGGGAGAGAGTATGGAGGAGGTGAATGTATTCAGATATTTGGGAGTGGACGTGTCAGCGGATGGGTCTATGAAAGATGAGGTGAATCATAGAATTGATGAGGGGAAAAGGGTGAGTGGTGCACTAGGAGTCTGTGGAGACAAAGAACTTTGTCCTTGGAGGCAAAAAGGGGAATGTATGAGAGTATAGTTTTACCAACGCTCTTATATGGGTGTGAAGCATGGGTGATGAATGTTGCAGCGAGGAGAAGGCTGGAGGCAGTGGAGATGTCATGTCTGAGGGCAATGTGTGGTGTGAATATAATGCAGAGAATTCGTAGTTTGGAAGTTAGGAGGAGGTGCGGGATTACCAAAACTGTTATCCAGAGGGATGAGGAAGGGTTGTTGAGGTGGTTCGGACATGTAGAGAGAATGGAGCGAAACAGAGTGACTTCAAGAGTGTATCAGTCTGTAGTGGAAGGAAGGCGGGGTAGGGGTCAGCCTAGGAAAGGTTGGAGGGAGGGGGGTAAAGGGGGTTTTGTGTGCGAGGGACTTGGACTTCCAGCAGGCATGCGTGAGCGTGTTTGATAGGAGTGAATGGAGACAAATGGTTTTTAATACTTGACGTGCTGTTGGAGTGTGAACAAAGTAACATTTATGAAGGGGTTCAGGGAAACCGGCAGGCCGGACTTGAGTCCTGGAGATGGGAAGTACAGTGCCTGCACTCTGAAGGAGGGGTGTTAATGTTGCAGTTTAAAAACTGTAGTGTAAAGCACCCTTCTGGCAAGACAGTGATGGAGTGAATGATGGTGAAAGTTTTTCTTTTTCGGGCCACCCTGCCTTGGTGGGAATCGGCCAGTGTGATAATAATAAAATAATAATATTTAATACTGTATACCATATTCCAAAATATTTCACATCAATTATGTAATTTATGAGTACAGCCTCTCCTCACTCAGAGACGTATTCATTTACCGATGGCTCGGACTTACAATGAGCTCCTGACAATTTTGCGTAACTAATAATGTACATTTATTAAAATACACAGTACACTACTGTATAAACATTTAAAAATATATCAGAAATGTTAGAAATGGTGTAACGGTAACATTAAAACAATATCAACGATGGCTGACACAAGCCCACTACCAATATAGTATACACCTCACTTAGCGACAAATTCATTTACCGATGTGATTTTAAGAACAGAACTCTGTCATTAAGTGAGAAGAGGCTGTATTACGATAATTAGTTTTAGTCTAAGTCAGTCCAAAATACTGTGCAAAACTATGAACTTTTTAAGAAACATGAAGTCTAACACAATCATGTAATATTTCTGTGTTTTTTTTAAATATCATCACCATTATCATTATCATCTTTAATCATCACCAATGTCATTATTATTATTTTTCCAACACCTGCAATCAACAACTATACTCAGTGGGTGAAGTGATTCAAACTCTAAAAAGTTATCTAGATACTACTGGCCTTTAAAACTCATCTTCATACAATATTGCTAACACTTAATTTACTACTGATCAAGAATAGTACTAAAGCACTATCATGCTACTGTAGTAGAGCAGTTGGTTAGAAGATAAATGAAATTTTGTCACTCATAAAAGATGTACTAGGACTGAAAAAAGAATGACAGAGATTTTCCGAACTTTTTTTTTTTTTTTTTACAGAGACAAGTATAGTTATTAATGGATGTGCTGCTGGAGTCCTAAAGGGATTTGGGAAACCTGGTTAGCTGCACTTGAGTTTTGGAGATGGGAAGGGCAGTGCCTGCTAAAGGAGGGATGGGGATGTTGCAGCTGGACGGTAATCTGAGTTTTAATGTTAATGTCAGCACACTTCTGAGAAGAACAGTTGAATGAATGATGGTGAATGTGTTTTGTTCTTTGGGTCACTATGCTTTAGGAGACAATCACTGAGGGAAAAAAAAATTAAAGTAGATTCTGCTAGCAGCCTTATTTGAACAGTATGGTTATTTTGTTAAATCTAAATTCATCCTAGGTAGTAGGTTGGTAGACAGCAATCACCCAGGAAGGTACTACTGTCCTACGAAGTAAGCGTGCAACAGAAGCCTGTAATTGTTTTACATGATAGTAGGATTGCTGGTGTCTTTTATTATCTCATAAACATGTAAGATAACAGGTGTATCTTGATACTTCTAATTACTTACAAAAACAAAACAACAAACAAACGACACAAAAGTTTATTTCTTTGCAACAGTTACAATGTGTGTTTACATTTCATAATTTGATTGGTACAAAGAAAGCCACTATCATGCTGAGGCATTTCGGCCAGACTTAACCTAATACTACTTAAAGACTACTTAAGTCTAGACAGGTAAAGAGTGGTAGATTATACCACACTACACATGCATGTACACACACACACACACGTGTACACACTCGACTGAGTTTTCGTCTATTTTCTTAATAGTTCTTGTTCTTCTTTATTTTCCTTTTAGCAAGGGGCTAGTAACCCCTTCTCCTGTATAAATAACTAAATGTAAAAGGAAACACTTTAGTTTTGCTTCTTAGGACACCCTGCCTCGGCGGGATACGGCCAGTGCATTAAAAAAAGTCTAAATTCATGATGGAAAGTTATGAAGGTAAAAATTTTTAAATGATTTTAGGTCTAATACATAACTTCTCCCCACTAGTGGGGGGAAGTCAGGCATCTACACAAATTACATATAACCCAATAAAAGGTCTCACATATTCTACACAAAGCATTGGCCATTAAAGACTGATGCCAATAACAATTGTTTACTGTAATCAGGGAAAAGTGCTAAACCTGCAGGGGGGTCATATACTTTACCCATGATATACCTTCAATGAGTTCCAAGAGTTTTTCTACTCCCAGAACCCGGCCATGGGCCAGGCTCGTCTGGTGATTACCTAGTCAACCAGGCTGTTGCTGCTGGTGGCCCAATGCCCCGACATATCCATCATGGCCTGCCTGAATAGGCTTTAAAAATTCATAAGACAAAAAAAAAAAACAATGTTTAAAATCACATGGTGTTCAGTATGCACATGAACTTTCTTAAACTATCATACTTTTGTGGTCAATGGTCACTATAATACAGTGAAAATTAACTATTAATTAAAAAAAAAAATGTAAAAAATATTTGCATCTGGTGGACCTTAGGCCCATTACCTCCCTTTCATTGTCTCCTCCATTTACTCTCAAGGCTTCCTTTTGTTGTGACGAGGTGGTTAGCTCAGGCAGAATCCCCAGCACACTGCATATGTGAAGCATGGGTAAATGGGAGAGAAGCAGTGCGTTTCTATTATAGTAGACTGGGTCCTCGGTCCGAGATCAATCCCCGACACGGGTGAAACACTGGGCATGTTTCCTTACACCTGCTGTCCCTGTTCACCTAGCAATAAGTAGGTACCTGGGTGTTAGTCATCTTATACCTGCTGTCCCCATTCACTTTGTAGTAGGTAGGTACCTAGGTGTTAGTTAACTGGTGTGGGTTGCATCCTGGGGGACAATAATAATAATAATAATAATTTATTTTACCATAATACACTGTGTGTTTACCTGGAGTTTACCTGGAGAGAGTTCCGGGGGTCAACGCCCCCCGCAGCCCGGTCTGTGACCAGGCCTCCTGGTGGATCAGAGCCTGATCAACCAGGCTGTTACTGCTGGCTGCACGCAAACCATCGTACGAGCCACAGCCCGGCTGGTCAGGAACCGACTTTAGGTGCTTGTCCAGTGCCAGCTTGAAGACTGCCAGGGGTCTGTTGGTAATCCCCCTTATGTATGCTGGGAGGCAGTTGAACAGTCTCGGGCCCCTGACACTTATTGTATGGTCTCTTAACGTGCTAGTGACACCCCTGCTTTTCACTGGGGGGATGTTGCATCGTCTGCCAAGTCTTTTGCTTTCGTAGTGAGTGATTTTCGTGTGCAAGTTCGGTACTAGTCCCTCTAGGATTTTCCAGGTGTATATAATCATGTATCTCTCCCGCCTGCGTTCCAGGGAATACAGGTTTAGGAACCTCAAGCGCTCCCAGTAATTGAGGTGTTTTATCTCCGTTATGCGCGCCGTGAAGGTTCTCTGTACATTTTCTAGGTCAGCAATTTCACCTGCCTTGAAAGGTGCTGTTAGTGTGCAGCAATATTCCAGCCTAGATAGAACAAGTGACCTGAAGAGTGTCATCATGGGCTTGGCCTCCCTAGTTTTGAAGGTTCTCATTATCCATCCTGTCATTTTTCTAGCAGATGCGATTGATACAATGTAATGGTCCTTGAAGGTGAGATCCTCCGACATGATCACTCCCAGGTCTTTGACGTTGGTGTTTTGCTCTATTTTGTGGCCAGAATTTGTTTTGTACTCTGATGAAGATTTAATTTCCTCGTGTTTACCATATCTGAGTAATTGAAATTTCTCATCGTTGAACTTCATATTGTTTTCTGCAGCCCACTGAAAGATTTGGTTGATGTCCGCCTGGAGCTTTGCAGTGTCTGCAATGGAAGACACTGTCATGCAGATTCGGGTGTCATCTGCAAAGGAAGACACGGTGCTGTGGCTGACATCCTTGTCTATGTCAGATATGAGGATGAGGAACAAGATGGGAGCGAGTACTGTGCCTTGTGGAACAGAGCTTTTCACCGTAGCTGCCTTGGACTTTACTCTGTTGACGACTACTCTCTGTGTTCTGTTAGTGAGGAAATTATAGATCCATCGACCGACTTTTCCTGTTATTCCTTTAGCACGCATTTTGTGCGCTATTACACCATGGTCACACTTGTCGAAGGCTTTTGCAAAGTCTGTATATATTACATCTGCATTCTTTTTGTCTTCTAGTGCATCTAGGACCTTGTTGTAGTGATCCAAAACTTGAGACAGACAGGAGCGACCTGTTCTAAACCCATGTTGCCCTGGGTTGTGTAACTGATGGGTTTCTAGATGGGTAGTGATCTTGCTTCTTAGGACCCTTTCAAAGATTTTTATGATATGGGATGTTAGTGCTATCGGTCTGTAGTTCTTTGCTGTTGCTTTACTGCCCCCTTTGTGGAGTGGGGCTATGTCTGTTGTTTTTAGTACCTGTGGGACGACCCCCGTGTCCATGCTCCCTCTCCATAGGATGGTAAAGGCTCGTGATAGAGGCTTCTTGCAGTTCTTGATGAACACGGAGTTCCATGAGTCTGGCCCTGGGGCAGAGTGTATGGGCATGTCATTTATCGCCTGTTCGAAGTCATTTGGCATCAGGATAACATCAGATAGGCTTGTGTTAACCAAATTCTGTGGCTCATAAAAAATTCATTTTGATCTTCGACTCTCAGTCTGGTTAGCGGCTTGCTAAAAACTGAGTCATATTGGGACTTGAGTAGCTCACTCATTTCCTTGCTGTCATCTGTGTAGGACCCATCTTGTTTAAGTAGGGGCCCAATACTGGACGTTGTTCTCGACTTTGATTTGGCATAGGAGAAGAAATACTTTGGGTTTCTTTCGATTTCATTTATGGCTTTTAGTTCTTCCCGCGATTCCTGACTCCTATAAGATTCCTTTAGCTTAAGTTCGATGCTTGCTATTTCTCTGACCAGTGTCTCCCTACGCATTTCAGATATATTGACCTCTTTTAGCCGCTCTGTTATTCTTTTCCGTCGCCTGTAAAGGGAGTGCCTGTCTCTTTCTATTTTACATCTACTCCTCCTTTTTCTTAGAGGAATAAGCCTTGTGCATACATCAAGTGCCACCAAGTTAATCTGTTCTAGGCATAAGTTGGGGTCTGTGTTGCTTAGTATATCTTCCCAGCTTATATCGGTTAGGACTTGGTTTACTTGGTCCCACTTTATGTTTTTGTTATTGAAGTTGAATTTGGTGAATGCTCCCTCATGACTAGTCTCATTATGTCGGTCTGGGGCTCCACGCATACATGTCTGAACCTCAATTATGTTGTGATCTGAGTATATTGTTTTTGATATGGTGACATTTCTTATCAGATCATCATTGTTAGTGAAGATGAGGTCTAGTGTATTCTCCAGTCTAGTAGGCTCTATTATTTGCTGGTTTAAATTGAATTTTGTGCAGAGATTTAAAAGCTCGTGTGAGTGTGAGTTTTCATCAGAGCTGCCTCCTGGTGTTATTACTGCAACAATATTATTTGCTATATTCCTCCATTTTAGGTGCCTTAAGTTGAAATCCCCCAGGAGCAAGATGTTGGGTGCAGGAGCTGGAAGATTTTCCAGAGAGTGGTCAATTTTTAACAGCTGTTCCTGGAATTGCTGGGATGTTGCATCCGGAGGCTTGTAGACTACCACAATGACTAGGTTTTGGTTCTCGACCTTTACTGCTAAAACTTCCACTACATCATTTGAGGCATTAAGCAGTTCTGTGCAAACAAGTGACTCTGCAATGTACAGGCCAACCCCCCCCCCTTTTGCCTGTTCACTCTGTCACATCTGTGTAGGTTGTAACCTGGGATCCATATTTCGTTGTCCAAGTGATCCTTTATGTGGGTCTCAGTGAAAGCCGCGAACATTGCCTTTGCCTCTGCAAGCAGTCCACGGATGAAAGGTATTTTGTTGTTTGTTGCTGGCTTTAGACCCTGTATATTTGCAAAGAAGAATGTCATCGGACTGGTGGTATTGTTGGTACTGGGGGGGGAATATTTTTTTTCCGGCATTAGTATCTGTATCTGTTGGTTTGGAGTGGAGGCCATCGACTGTGGTTCCACTCCAGGAATGACTGGATTTGGTGTACGATTTCTGCCATTTCCTGCCAGTTTTTTTTCCTTCCTGGCACTAAAAAACCTCTCCCTATTGAGTGGCTGTGGCTACCCAGGTTTTCCCATGGCCTGGATGTTTTGTATCTTTTTGTCCCCTTTAGATGGTGTGCCTGGCAATTTAAGTTATAGCACAGTCTTTCCTGTACTGAAGAGGTACACATTTCAGGGTGACAAAGCTTACAGGAAGGGAGTTTGCATCTTCCTGTTGTCATATGGGCACGGCATTTTCTAGGGTGGTCATAGTTGCACGTCCCGTCTGTTTTTCCATATTTCCCATGTCTGCAGATACCAAGTGCACAGTATGTGCACAGGCTTGGTTTCCGTTTGCCTTGGGTTTCTGTGACTGTATTCCCTGTTGGTGCATGTTTCCTTGTCTTACTTCTATCCTCCCTAGCACCAACAATGGAGCTCCCACCAGTTGTTTTTGGTAATATATCCTCACTATAGCTAGTGGAGTCCTCTTGTTTGCTATTTCCTGTGGTATTTCTAGTTTGCAATATTGGTTTGATCTTATCTTTGACTACACTTGTTTCCCCACTACGGCTCCTGTCCCCTATGAGGTCATTTATATGTATTCCTTCCTGCGTATAATTCCCGACTACCTGGACAAAATCTCCAGCTTCACCATTACTGTCTCCCAGGACAGCACCTCCAGCTGTACAGTGTACAGAGATGGGCGACATGTAGTCGACAACGCACAGAGCTCATAATTACAAAGAGTATTTCGGGCAAGCCTAAACCTAAAATTACAATTTCAATAACAAAACAGTTACTTATATATACATATAAGGCCATTAAGGGTTCATAAACAGTAAAATTAGGAATTACAAGGAAAACAAACAAGCAGTCAATTATTACTGAAGGCTGAACTGTTATTACAGTTTTTACCAGTTTGTGGTTGAGAAAATTTTCAAACATATTAATACGTAACAAATATGTATGCTATGTGTGGCAATTTATATAACTATTTATGTGTACCTGTACCTGAATAAACTTAATTTTTTACTTATCCTTACTCGATGAAGCATTGACTTTCTTGGATTATCCTATTTAGCTAACTCTCCTGATTCAAAATCCCAACAAAAACATACCTTATCTTCCATCCCTCTCTCTTATCTAGTTCCTGATATATATTTTTAACGAGGTGGATATCAGCATTCAATATATTATATAGGGAGGAGGAGACTTAAGAATCACTCAAGAGGTGAAGCAGAGACAGCCACATCAAGTGTGGTACTCACTTATACTTAAGAAGGTTCGTCATAGACACGACTGGTTGTAGCAGCTGACATAAGTCACTTGTCTTACTACACAACCTTCCCTGGAATGTTGTTATTGTACTGTTTAAGGGTTCACACAACTTTAAGACCGTACCACTCCAATTGTTGTTATTGTACTGTTTAAGGGTTCACACAACTTTAAGACCGTACCACTCCAACTGTTGTTATTGTACTGTTTAAGGGTTCACACAACTTTAAGACCGTACCACTTATTTATTTATTTATTTATTTATTTATTTATTTATTAACAATTTGAGCACACATACAGAGGTACAAAAAAAATACAAATAAGAGCAGCATGCCAAAGCCACTTATACTATGCACAGCATTACGGGCTGGCTTAAAATTAACTTAAGATTAACTAAGCAATGATGAAATCAGTGATAAAACATTAATGTAAACAGATTACTATAAAGCACAAGTGAGTATTACAAAGACAGGTCATATGGTTGCATGCATTGTTGTACATTCAGTCGTATGGAGTATTCTGTTAGGTAGTGTATTTAAAAAATAATAAAGTTATTTATTTATTTAGTTATTTATTTTATTTATTAATTTGAAAATGATACAGTGAAGTACAAAGTTATTACAGTGCAACATGCCAAAGCCCCTTGTATGCAGAGCATTATGGGCAGGCTTAAAATTAACTTAAGATTAACTAAGCAATGATATATTCAGTGGTAAAAACATTATTGTAAACAGACAACAATTTAGCACAAGTGAGTATTACAAAGACAGGTCATATGATCATTTACTGTGTTGCTGAGCATTCAGTAGAATGGAGTATTCTGTTAGGTAATGTAATTAAAAAATAAAGTTTGATTGGGTCACAGGTTAGACATTTATGAGATACAATAATGAGAAACATTTACGAGATACAATTTATGAGATACAATTATTCAGTATTTATTTAGTTGTGGGTGAGTAAGTGATTTTTTATAATAATAATAATAATAATAATAATAATAATAATAATAATAATAATAATATCTTTATTTACTACTAGTACATGTACATGGTATACGGACCATAGCTGACATCAGTGACATAATACTATATAGAAAGTCCATTGTTATGCTGAGCATTTCGGGAAAATTAGGTCAGTTTTGTCCCAGGAAGCGACCCACACCAGTCCACTAACTCCCAGGTACATATTTTACTGATGGGGAATATAGACAATTGGTGTAAAGAAACACGCCCAGTGTTTCTTCTCTAGCTGGGAATCGAACCCAGACCCTCGCCGTGTGGAGCGAGACCTTCAGCGACCAAGCCACGGCGTGTTTACTGCCCTATTTAATAACAATAATAATATAATGAAAATTAAAATTTATTTCCTTGCAAAGTTTACAATGTGTGGTTTATTATACGATATTAATTACAAAGAAAGCTCTGGTGTCCTGGTGGTTAAAGGTCTGGCTTCACACGGCGAGGGTCTGGGTTCGATTCACAGTCAGAGTAGAAACATTGGGCGTGTTTCTTTCCACCTGTTGTCTATGTTCCCCATCAGTAAAATGGGTACCTGGGTGTTAGTGGACTGGTGTGGGTCGCATCCTGGGACACTGACCTAATGTGCCCGAAATGCTCAGCATAACAAGCGGCTTTCTATATAAGATAAGATAAGATAAGATTTCGTTCGGATTTTTAACCCCAGAGGATTAGCCACCCAGGATAACCCAAGAAAGTCAGTGCGTCATCGAGGACTGTCTAACTTATTTCCATTGGGGTCCTTAATCTTGTCCCCCAGGATGCGACCCACACCAGTCGACTAACACCCAGGTACCTATTTGCTGCTAGGTGAACAGTATGTCATTGATGTCAGCTAGGTCTGTAGACCATGTACATGTACTTGTAGTAAATAAAGATATTATTATTATTATTATTATTATTATTATTATTATTATTATTATTATTATTATTATTATTATTATTATTATTATTATTATTATTATTATTATTATTATAGAGCAACTAGCATGCCTAGGTACTTCGGGCAGACTAATGATTCTAAGACTCTGGGTTGAAGGATGTCGACGACCCTACGACTGTAAGACTCGGGAATGAAATGTACTACCTAATTGTGGTTGTAGGGGTCGATGCATAGCTCCTGGCCCTGGGATGGTGACTGACCTATGATTGTAAAAATGAAGAATGTCGACGACCCTACTACTGTAAGACTCGATTAAAGGATGTTGAGCGATCCTACGGCTATAAGACTTTGGATTGAAGGGGGTTGACGGCCCCTTGATTATATTAATAATAATGCTACCACTGTATGGTTCTCGGTTGAAGTTTGTTGATGGTCCTACGACTGTAAGACTCTGGCTTAAAGGGCTGAAAGGATACAGCGGCTCTAAGATTGTAGAATTCAGGGTTGAAGGGTTGTAACGACCCCAAAAAAGCATAGGACTCTGGGTTGAAGGGTAGTAACGACCCCAAAAAGTATAGGACGATGCGTTGAAGGGTTGTAACGACCCCAAAAAAAGCATAGGACGCTGGGTTGAAGGGCTGTAACTACCCAAAAAGCATAGGACACTGGGTTGAAGGGTTGTAACAACCCCCAAAAGCATAGGACGCTGTGTTGAAGGGTTGTAACGACCCCAAAAAAGCATAGGACGCTGTGTTGAAGGGTTGTAACGACCCCAAAAAAGCATAGGACGCTGGGTTGAAGGGTTGTAACGACCCAAAAAAGCATAGGACACTGGGTTGAAGGGTTGTAACGACCCCAAAAAACATAGGACGCTGCGTTGAAGGGTTGTAACGACCCCAAAAAGCATAGGATGCTGGGTTGAAAGGTTGTAACGACCCCAAAAAGCATAGGACGCTGCATTGAAGGGTTGTAACGACCCTGTGGAAAATACTGTATATATTTTCCAGAAATTCAGTATTTATATGTAAATAGATGGCCATACTGTATTTAATAATATTTGTCATAGAAAACGGAAAGCCTGCGTCTGCGCAGACGAGACTCGCCATCTTGGTTTTTGAATTTGTATTAGAAACGTTGGTGTAATGGGAAGAATTTTTCGTGCTCTAGAGGTTAAAATTGTGCTGACACCTCTCAAATAGGAGGCGAAATTGGTGGATATTCATTCCTGCATAACTTGAGATATCAGGCGACTGGACAAGACCTCTCCAGGAACCTCGGATAAGCTCTCTAGATTTGTGTGTAATTCTGGCCAGCATTATTTTCATAGATTTAGTTAGAGTGAGGTTTTCTGAATATGATACACATTAATCTCCAGCCAAATTGGTGAGTGATATTAAGATATATTTTCCTTCTGTTATTTGTGTATATATATAACCATTTATTATTTTTAATATACAGTCCACAAATTTATATATTTACCTGCATTCCTGGTGAATGTATATTTCATTTAATTAATAGGTCCAGAGCAACTTGTGGATATGACAGTGATAGGTATCGAAGGGGGACATTTTTTGCGATCTAAGTGTCTAAAATTCCTACTTGTCTAACTGATAAATAATAGTTATCATTGTTCATTTACTGTTATGTATATAATTATACATCCAAGTAAATGCAATTTTCCACAGACCCCAAAAAGCATAGGACGCTGCATTGAAGAGTTGTAACGACCCCCCAAAAAAGCATAGGACGCTGGGTTGAAGGGTTGTAACGACCCCAAAAAGCATAGGACGCTGCATTGAAAAAGGAGGAGTAGATGTAAAACAGAAAGAGACAGGCGCTCCCTTTACAGGCGACGGAAAAGAATAACAGAGCGGCTAAAAGAGGTCAATATATCTGAAATGCGTAGGGAGACACTGGTCAGAGAAATAGCAAGCATCGAACTTAAGCTAAAAGAATCCTTTAGGAGTCAGGAATCGCGGGAAGAACTAAAAGCCATAAATGAAATCGAAAGAAACCCAAAGTATTTCTTCTCCTATGCCAAATCAAAATCGAGAACAACGTCCAGTATTGGGCCCCTACTTAAACAAGATGGGTCCTACACAGATGACAACAAGGAAATGAGTGAGCTACTCAAGTCCCAATATGACTCAGTTTTTAGCAAGCCGCTAACCAGACTGAGAGTCGAAGATCAAAATGAATTTTTTATGAGAGAGCCACAAAATTTGATTAACACAAGCCTATCCGATGTTATCCTGACGCCAAGTGACTTCGAACAGGCGATAAATGACATGCCCATGCACTCTGCCCCAGGGCCAGACTCATGGAACTCTGTGTTCATCAAGAACTGCAAGAAGCCCCTATCACGAGCCTTTTCCATCCTATGGAGAGGGAGCATGGACACGGGGGTCGTCCCACAGTTACTAAAAACAACAGACATAGCCCCACTCCACAAAGGGGGCAGTAAAGCAACAGCAAAGAACTACAGACCAATAGCACTAACATCCCATATCATAAAAATCTTTGAAAGGGTCCTAAGAAGCAAGATCACCACGCATCTAGAAACCCATCAGTTACACAACCCAGGGCAACATGGGTTTAGAACAGGTCGCTCCTGTCTGTCTCAACTATTGGACCACTACGACAAGGTCCTAAATGCACTAGAAGACAAAAAGAATGCAGATGTAATATATACAGACTTTGCAAAAGCCTTCGACAAGTGTGACCATGGCGTAATAGCGCACAAAATGCGTGCTAAAGGAATAACAGGAAAAGTCGGTCGATGGATCTATAATTTCCTCACTAACAGAACACAGAGAGTAGTCGTCAACAGAGTAAAGTCCGAGGCAGCTACGGTGAAAAGCTCTGTTCCACAAGGCACAGTACTCGCTCCCATCTTGTTCCTCATCCTTATATCCGACATAGACAAGGATGTCAGCCACAGCACCGTGTCTTCCTTTGCAGATGACACCCGAATCTGCATGACAGTGTCTTCCATTGCAGACACTGCAAAGCTCCAGGCAGACATCAACCAAATCTTTCAGTGGGCTGCAGAAAACAATATGAAGTTCAACGATGAGAAATTTCAATTACTCAGATATGGTAAACATGAGGAAATTAAATCTTCATCAGAGTACAAAACAAATTCTGGCCACAAAATAGAGCGAAACACCAACGTCAAAGACCTGGGAGTGATCATGTCGGAGGATCTCACCTTCAAGGACCATAACACTGTATCAATCGCATCTGCTAGAAAAATGACAGGATGGATAATGAGAACCTTCAAAACTAGGGAGGCCAAGCCCATGATGACACTCTTCAGGTCACTTGTTCTATCTAGGCTGGAATATTGCTGCACACTAACAGCACCTTTCAAGGCAGGTGAAATTGCCGACCTAGAAAATGTACAGAGAACTTTCACGGCGCGCATAACGGAGATAAAACACCTCAATTATTGGGAGCGCTTGAGGTTCCTAAACCTGTATTCCCTGGAACGCAGGAGGGAGAGATACATGATTATATACACCTGGAAAATCCTAGAGGGACTAGTACCGAACTTGCACACGAAAATCACCCACTACGAAAGCAAAAGACTTGGCAGACGATGCACCATCCCCCCAATGAAAAGCAGGGGTGTCACTAGCACGTTAAGAGACCATACAATAAGTGTCAGGGGCCCGAGACTGTTCAACTGCCTCCCAGCACACATAAGGGGGATTACCAACAGACCCCTGGCAGTCTTCAAGCTGGCACTGGACAAGCACCTAAAGTCAGTTCCGGATCAGCCGGGCTGTGGCTCGTATGTTGGTTTGCGTGCAGCCAGCAGCAACAGCCTGGCTGATCAGGCTCTGATCCACCAGGAGGCCTGGTCTCAGACCGGGCCGCGGGGGCGTTGACCCCCGGAACTCTCTCCAGGTAAACTCCAGGTAAACCCCAAAAAGCATAGGACGCTGGGTTGAAGGGTTGTAACGACCACAAAAAGCATAGGACGCTGCATTGAAGGGTTGTAACGACCCCAAAAAGCATAGGACGCTGTGTTGAAGGGTTGTAACGACCCCAAAAAGCATAGGACGCTGGGTTGAAGGGTTGTAACGACCCCAAAAAAGCATAGGACGCTTCGTTGAAGGGTTGTAATGACCCCAAAAAAAGCATAGGACGCTGGGTTGAAGGGTTGTAACGACCCCAAAAAGCATAGAACGCTGCGTTGAAGGGTTGTAACGACCATAAAAAGCATAGGACGCTGCGTTGAAGGGTTGTAACGACCCAAAAAAAGCATAGGACGCTGGATTGAAGGGTTGTAACGACCCCAAAAAAGCATAGGACGCTTCGTTGAAGGGTTGTAATGACCCCAAAAAAAGCATAGGACGCTGGGTTGAAGGGTTGTAACGACCCCAAAAAGCATAGGACGCTGCATTGAAGGGTTGTAAAGACCCCAAAAAGCATAGGACGCTGGGTTGAAGGGTTGTAACGACCCCAAAAAGCAGAGAACGCTACGTTGAAGGGTTTTAACGACCCCAAAAAGCATAGGACGCTGGGTTGAAGGGTTGTAACGACTCCAAAAAGCATAGGACGCTGCATTGAAGGATTGTAACGACCTCAAAAAGCATAGGACGCTGGGTTGAAGGGTTGTAACCTCAAAAAGCATAGGACGCTGCGTTGAAGGGTTGTAACGACCTCAAAAAGCATAGGACGCTGGGTTGAAGGGTTGTAACGACCCCAAAAAGCATAGGACGCTGCACTGAAGGGTTGTAACGACCCCAAAAAGCATAGGACGCTGGGTTGAAGGGTTGTAACGGCCCCAAAAAGCATAGGACGCTGCATGGAAGGATTGTAACGACCCCAAAAAGCATAGGACACTGAGTTGAAGGGTTGTAACGACCCCAAAAAGCATAGGACGCTGCGTTGAAGGGTTGTAACGACCCCAAAAAAGCATAGGACGCTGGATTGAAGGGTTGTAACGACCCCAAAAAGCATAGGATGCTGGGTTGAAGGGTTGTAACGACCCCAAAAAGCATAGGACGCTTCGTTGAAGGGTTGTAACGACCCCAAAAAGCATAGGACACTGGGTTGAAGGGTTGTAACGACCCCAAAAAGCATAGGACGCTGCATTGAAGGGTTGTAACGACCCCAAAAAGCATAGGACGCTGGGTTGAAGGGTTGTAACGACTCCAAAAAGCATAGGACACTGCGTTGAAGGGTTGTAACGACCCCAAAAAGCATAGGATGCTCGGTTGAAGGGTTGTAACGACCCCAAAAAGCATAGGACGCTGCATTGAAGGGTTGTAACGACCCCAAAATGCATAGGACGTTGGGTTGAAGGGTTGTAACGACTCCAAAAAGCATAGAACGCTGCGTTGAAGGGTTGTAACGACCCCAAAAAGCATAGGACGCTGGGTTGAAGGGTTGTAACGACCCCAAAAAGCATAGGACGCCTCGTTGAAGGGTTGTAACGACCCCAAAAAGCACAGGATGCTCGGTTGAAGGGTTGTAACGACCCCAAAAAGCATAGGACGCTGCGTTGAAGAGTTGTAACGACCCCAAAAAACATAGGACGCTGGGTTGAAGGGTTGTAACGACCCCAAAAAGCATAGGACGCTGCGATGAAGGGTTGTAACGACCCCAAAAAGCATGGGACGCTGGGTTGAAGGGTTGTAACTACCCCAAAAAGCATAGAAAGCTGCGTTGAAGGGTTGTAACGACCCCAAAAAGCATAGGACGCTGGGTTGAAGGGTTGTAACGACCACAGAAAGCATAGGACGCTGCATTGAAGGGTTGTAACGACCCCAAAAAGCATAGGACGCTGGGTTGAGGGGTTGTAACGACCTCAAAAAGCATAGGACGCTGGGTTGAAGGGTTGTAACGACCCCAAAAAGCATAGGACGCTGGGTTGAAGGGTTGTAACGACCCCAAAAAGCATAGGACGCTGCGTTGAAGGGTTGTAACGACCCCAAAACATCATAGGACGCTGGATTGAAGGGTTGTAACGACCCCAAAAAGCATAAGATGCTGGGTTGAAGGGTTGTAACGACCCCAAAAAGCATAGGACGCTTCGTTGAAGGGTTGTAACGACCCAAAAAAAGCATAGGATGCTGGGTTGAAGGGTTGTAACGACCCCAAAAAGCATAGGACGCTGCGTTGAGGGGTTGTAACGACCCCAAAAAGCATAGGACACTTTGTTGAAGGGTTGTAACGACCCCAAAAATCATAGGACACTACATTGAAGGGTTGTAACGACCCCAAAAAGCATAGGACGCTGGGTTGAAGGGTTGTAACGACCCCAAAAAGCATAGGACGCTGCGTTGAAGGGTTGTAATGACCCCAAAAAGCATAGGACGCTGGGTTGAAGGGTTGTAACGACCCCAAAAAGCATAGGACGCTGCGTTGAAGGGTTGTAACGACCCCAAAAAGCATAGGACGCTGGGTTGAAGGGTTGTAACTACCCCAAAAAGCATAGGACGCTGCGTTGAAGGGTTGTAACGACCCCAGAAAGCATAGGACGCTGGGTTGAAGGGTTGTAACGACCTCAGAAAGCATAGGACGCTGCGTTGAAGGGTTGTAACGACCTCAAAAAGCATAGGACGCTGGGTTGAAGGATTGTAACGACCCCAAAAAGCATAGGACGCTGCGTTGAAGGGTTGTAACGACCCCAAAAAGCATAGGACGCTGCGTTGAAGGGTTGTAACTACCCCAAAAAGCATAGGACTCTGGGTTGAAGGGTTGTAACGACCCCAAAAAGCATAGGACGCTGCATTGAAGGATTGTAACGACACCAAAAAGCATAGGACACTGGGTTGAAGGGTTGTAACGACCCCAAAAAGCATAGGACGCTGCGTTGAAGGGTTGTAACGACCCCAAAAAAGCATAGGACGCTGGATTGAAGGGTTGTAACGACCCCAAAAAGCATAGGATGCTGGGTTGAAGGGTTGTAACGACCCCAAAAAGCATAGGACGCTTCGTTGAAGGGTTGTAACGACCCAAAAAAAAGCATAGGATGGTGGGTTGAAGGGTTGTAACGACCCCAAAAAGCATAGGACGTTGCATTGAGGGGTTGTAACGACCCCAAAAAGCATAGGACACTGGGTTGAAGGGTTGTAACGACCCCAAAAAGCATAGGACGCTGCATTGAAAGGTTGTAACGACCCCAAAAAGCATAGGACGCTGGGTTGAAGGGTTGTAACGACCCCAAAAAGCATAGTATGCTCGGTTAAAGGGTTGTAACGACCCCAAAAAGCATAGGACGCTGCATTGAATGGTTGTAACGACCCCAGAAAGCATAGGACGCTGGGTTGAAGGGTTGTAACGACCCCAAAAAGCATAGGACGCTGCGTTGAAGGGTTGTAACGACCCCAAAAAGCATAGGACGCTGCGTTGAAGGGTTGTAACGACCCCAAAAAAAGCATAGGACGCTGGATTGAAGGGTTGTAACGACCCCAAAAAGCATAGGATGCTGGGTTGAAGGGTTATAACGACCCCAAAAAGCATAGGACGCTTCGTTGAAGGGTTGTAACGACCCAAAAAAAAGCATAGGATGCTGGGTTGAAGGGTTGTAACGACCCCAAAAAGCATAGGACGCTGTGTTGAGGGGTTGTAACGACCCCAAAAAGCATAGGACACTGGGTTGAAGGGTTGTAACGACCCCAAAAAGCATAGGACGCTGCATTGAAGGGTTGTAACGACCCCAAAAAGCATAGGACGCTGGGTTGAAGGGTTGTAACAACCCCAAAAAGCATAGGACGCTGGGTTGAAGGGTTGTAACGACCCGAAAAAGCATAGGACGCTGCGTTGAAGGGTTGTAACGACCCCAAAAAGCATAGGACGCTGGGTTGAAGGGTTGTAATGACCCCAAAAAGCATAGGACGCTGGGTTGAAGGGTTGTAACAACCCCAAAAAGCATAGGACGCTGGGTTGAAGGGTTGTAATGACCCCAAAAAGCATAGGACGCTGCATTGAAGGGTTGTAACGACCCCAAAAAGCATAGGACGTTGGGTTGAAGGGTTGTAACGACCCCAAAAAGCATAGGACGCTGGGTTGAAGGGGTGTGAAGACCCGAGGGTGGGACTACAGGTGTCCTAAGGAAACACGTCCAGGTATCAGATTAATGCCATATTAAATTATTACCCATTTTTTTTAACAACATCGGCCGTTTCCCACCAGGGCAGGGTGACTCGAAAAAGAAGAAACACTTTCATCATCACTTACTCCATCAGTCTTCCTAGAGGGTAGCCAATATTACAGTTGAAAACTGTAGATATCCTTCCCCCTCCTTCAGAGTCCAGGCACTACTTTCCACCTCCTGGACTCAAGTCCAACTAACAGGTTTCCCTGAATCCCTTCATAAATGTTACTTTGCTTACACTCCAATGGTACATCATATCATAAAAACCATTTGCCTCCATTCCTGTCCAACACGCTAATGCACACTTGCTGGAAGTCTAAGCCTCTCGCACACAAAACCTCCTTTACCCCTGCCTTTCAACTTTTCCTAGGGCCACCCCTACCCTGCATTCCTTCTACTACTGATTTATATACTCTCCAAGTCATCCTAATTTGTTCCATCTCTCTAAATGTCCGAACCACCTCAACTTCTCTTCAGCTCTCTGAATAATACTTTTAGTAACCCCACACCTAATGTCCAAGCTACGGATTCTCTGCATAATATTCACACCATACGTTGCCCTCAGACACTATATAAACTTAATACCTCCAGTATTAAATTAATTCCCGGATAATTAATTAAGAAAGATGGCTAGTGAGAGTATAGGCACATAGGGTTTAATATTAAGAATGCAGTGTTAGCGTGTTCAGCAGAAGTTTATGGATACAGGAGGGAAGATACCTGGAGTATACCTAGAGAGGGTTTCGGGGGTCAACGCCCCCGCGGCCCGGTCTGAGACCAGGCTTCGTGGTGGATCAGGGTCTGATCAACCAAGCTGTTACTACTGGCCGCACACAAACTGACGTACGAACCACAGCGCAGCTGGTCAGGTACTGACTAGGTGTTTACCTGGAGTTTACCTGGAGAGAGTTCCGGGGGTCAACGCCCCCGCGGCCCGGTCTGAGACCAGGCCTCCTGGTGGATCAGAGCCTGATCAACCAGGCTGTTGCTGCTGGCTGCACGCAAACCAACATACGAGCCACAGCCCGGCTGATCCGGAACTGACTTTAGGTGCTTGTCCAGTGCCAGCTTGAAGACTGCCAGGGGTCTGTTGGTAATTCCCCTTATGTGTGCTGGGAGGCAGTTGAACAGTCTCGGGCCCCTGACACTTATTGTATGGTCTCTTAACGTGCTAGTGACACCCCTGCTTTTCATTGGGGGGATGGTGCATCGTCTGCCAAGTCTTTTGCTTTCGTAGTGGGTGATTTTCGTGTGCAAGTTCGGTACTAGTCCCTCTAGGATTTTCCAGGTGTATATAATCATGTATCTCTCCCTCCTGTGTTCCAGGGAATACAGGTTTAGGAACCTCAAGCGCTCCCAATAATTGAGGTGTTTTATCTCCGTTATGCGCGCCGTGAAAGTTCTCTGTACATTTTCTAGGTCGGCAATTTCACCTGCCTTGAAAGGTGCTGTTAGTGTGCAGCAATATTCCAGCCTAGATAGAACAAGTGACCTGAAGAGTGTCATCATGGGCTTGGCCTCCCTAGTTTTGAAGGTTCTCATTATCCATCCTGTCATTTTTCTAGCAGATGCGATTGATACAATGTTATGGTCCTTGAAGGTGAGATCCTCCGACATGATCACTCCCAGGTCTTTGACGTTGGTGTTTCGCTCTATTTTGTGGCCAGAATTTGTTTTGTACTCTGATGAAGATTTAATTTCCTCATGTTTACCATATCTGAGTAATTGAAATTTCTCATCGTTGAACTTCATATTGTTTTCTGCAGCCCACTGAAAGATTTGGTTGATGTCTGCCTGGAGCTTTGCAGTGTCTGCAATGGAAGACACTGTCATGCAGATTCGGGTGTCATCTGCAAAGGAAGACACGGTGCTGTGGCTGACATCCTTGTCTATGTCGGATATAAGGATGAGGAACAAGATGGGAGCGAGTACTGTGCCTTGTGGAACAGAGCTTTTCACCGTAGCTGCCTCGGACTTTACTCTGTTGACGACTACTCTCTGTGTTCTGTTAGTGAGGAAATTATAGATCCATCGACCGACTTTTCCTGTTATTCCTTTAGCACGCATTTTGTGCGCTATTACGCCATGGTCACACTTGTCGAAGGCTTTTGCAAAGTCTGTATATATTACATCTGCATTCTTTTTGTCTTCTAGTGCATTTAGGACCTTGTCGTAGTGGTCCAATAGTTGAGACAGACAGGAGCGACCTGTTCTAAACCCATGTTGCCCTGGGTTGTGTAACTGATGGGTTTCTAGATGCGTGGTGATCTTGCTTCTTAGGACCCTTTCAAAGATTTTTATGATATGGGATGTTAGTGCTATTGGTCTGTAGTTCTTTGCTGTTGCTTTACTGCCCCCTTTGTGGAGTGGGGCTATGTCTGTTGTTTTTAGTAACTGTGGGACGACCCCCGTGTCCATGCTCCCTCTCCATAGGATGGAAAAGGCTCGTGATAGGGGCTTCTTGCAGTTCTTGATGAACACAGAGTTCCATGAGTCTGGCCCTGGGGCAGAGTGCATGGGCATGTCATTTATCGCCTGTTCGAAGTCATTTGGCGTCAGGATAACATCGGATAGGCTTGTGTTAATCAAATTTTGTGGCTCTCTCATAAAAAATTCATTTTGATCTTCGACTCTCAGTCTGGTTAGCGGCTTGCTAAAAACTGAGTCATATTGGGACTTGAGTAGCTCACTCATTTCCTTGTTGTCATCTGTGTAGGACCCATCTTGTTTAAGTAGGGGCCCAATACTGGACGTTGTTCTCGATTTTGATTTGGCATAGGAGAAGAAATACTTTGGGTTTCTTTCGATTTCATTTATGGCTTTTAGTTCTTCCCGCGATTCCTGACTCCTAAAGTGTCTGTCTAGTGCTTTCTTGAAGACAGCCAGGGGTCTATTGGCAATCCCCCTTATGTATGCTGGGAGGCAGTTGAACAGTCTTGGGCCCCTGACACTTACTGTGTTGTCTCAGTGTACTCGTGACCCTGCTCTTCACTGGGAGAATGTTGCAGAGTAATTGCTGGAATGATGAGGTAGAGAGAGTAGTCAGAGAGAAATAGTATATGAGAGGTTTTTACAGAGCAGAAGTGATACAAGGAGGGAGGAGTATATGGAGAGAAAAATAGAGGTTAAGATAATGGTGAAGGAATGTAAAAGGAGAGCAAATGATAGAGTGAGGCTAAGGCATTACGAAAATAGGTATCTAAATGGAGTAAGGGGAAGACAGTGGAGAGGCCTTTACGAAAGCCTAATTGACGAGTGGAAAGACTACTGTCTCTCTAAATACCACACTAAATGTCTATTTACTAGATGTTCCATCAACTTGCAAACTACACTAGTAAAAGCAATGGGCAAATAGTGAGACACATCATGGCCAGAAGTACCTGGTTTAGGGAAAGGCAGAACGACGGCAGTTTTCCATGGATGGGCAACTGCCCTTGCACAATTAAAATGAAGGAGCTGATCTGTGGTTCTCTTGTACTGATATCAGCCCAATGCAGCACGTTTCAAACGTACTATATGAGCACAGGTAGACCACCAAGGCATGCAGTTATGTGAAGCTGCACTTAAAACTGAGGCTAAAAAGAGTTGTAATTGCTCATTAAGGGTGGATGAAGGAAACGGTTTCTCACTTAAAATGGTTTGACGCAAGTAAAGGGTCCAATTTGCCCGTTCAAACCACCAACGTGGACTACGAAGAGGGTGAGAATATGAATGGGAAATAAGGAGTACAGGAAAATGATAGCTGTCATGTAAATCAGTGTCCATCATTGGTTTTGTCTCTTCGATATATTATAAGATAGCCTCGAGCATTTCAGATGACAAGGAAGCTACAGGCAATGCGATATCAGAGGTAGATGGTGGAGGGTGAGTAAAGAATGGAGGAGAATGAAAGTTACCACAGAAGGGGCTTGTGAGAGGTTAGAGGAAACTTGGGAGGGAACAGGAAAGGCTAGAAGGAACAGGAGAGGAAGGATAAACTTCCACACCAATAACAAATAAAATAAGAGGTAAAGGACTAGGCTCAGAGACAGAAAAAGGAAAATGTTTGAGAATATGCGATTGAGGGGTTAAAGGAGATTTGAACTTTGGAAATAATTTAGACTTTGGAGAAGTAGGGATACGAGGTGATGGTATAGTTGTGGGAGGTTGTGTATATATTGAAACATGCAAACGTGAGGATGAAGATGCAAGGACGACAAGGTAGGTACCTCGGAGCCCAGGGCTGCAAAAATTAGACACAGAGGTAACTGCAGAAGTTGTGACTACAGAGACTGTGGAAGGAGATATCACTGAGGTTGGAGGCCATCAAGTAACTCTAGAATAAGAGAGCTTTGGAAGTCTTCCTTGGAGGTGATGGGGCACTGCAGTGGCATAAAAGAAACCTTTCTCTTTGAGACAGAGGACTTCTTGTTCCTTTAAGAAAACCTGGCAACGGTGAGAATAAGCCAGGCGAGCCTCATTACAATTAAGGCAAGGAGGAGGTTGACTGCAGGATGTATTGCCATGGTCAGCAGCACCACAGACCAGGCATTTTGCCATAAACCTGCAAAAAGTGTCAGCAATTTCTACACTTGCGGTGTAGGGACCAATTCCCATACGTGTATATACTTGTAAATGGTGTCCTGCAATATAAACAAAGGATTGAAGTTCATGGCATTGAAAAATTAACCAAGCTACATTGCAGGGAAAGTGTCTCTGCCCTTGAGCAGGTAGTACATAGTTTTCTTATTTTAAGAATTGGGTCTTGGAGCTCAAGCTGCTCCATAATGTCTGCATCGTAAGCAGGAAATCACATGGAACAATGGTATCTGGAAGAACTACAGTTCCACCTCAAGAATTGAGATAAAATGTGTTTATGAATTGCAACAAGAATATTGTCAATGGAGGTAAGAATGGA
Organism: Cherax quadricarinatus; assembly: GCF_038502225.1. NCBI lineage: Eukaryota > Metazoa > Arthropoda > Malacostraca > Decapoda > Parastacidae > Cherax > Cherax quadricarinatus. The sequence continues at coordinate 20,521,523 of NC_091334.1, read as the reverse complement.
AAGATTGTGAGCCTGTCCAGCATTTTGTACCATAATGCGTGCACCACTCTTAAGAACATGAAATGAAATATTTTGACCAACAAAGCATAGGAGTGCCTTGCTGATACTATGATCTGCAAGATAGTCAGTGGGAGATGTCAGTTGTAGAGTGAAAAACTTAGTCCATTGTGTACCTTGAAATGTAGAGTGTAAGGGAAGCAAGTGTCGTGCCAGACATTTCTGAGAGGAGCGAGAGATAACTGGGACAGTGTCATCCATTAATGGTCATGGTCATTTAAGTGGGGGAATGGAGATGGTCCGTCCTGAGATGAATAGGCAATCTAAAAATTGTAGAGGGAGAGGCTGGAAGAATGGTCAAAGACACATGGAGGTCGGATGTATCAAAAGGGGTCAGGGGCAACCTCGGTACCAGAGGTGGGCAACAAAAATGTTACCTGAAGAAGATACTGGGTTGTTAGAGAGGTCTGAAGAATGGTCTAAAGATGAGACAGGGTTATGAGGTGCTGCTGCAAGAGAAAGTGATCTGGGAGGAAGAATTTCACGGACCTGGGAATCCATGGTAAGGTTTCTTTTTCTTGTCTTTTCTGGGAAAAAAAAAAAAAAAGGTACATGGAGGGATAGCTCCTAAGAGGAATGAAAGGGATTGCGTATCTCACTCTGCACCCAAGAGGGCCCTCAGTGCAGCTGATAATGCAGGTGCAGCATGGAACCCGTGCCCTACCCTTTATGCCAATAAACCGGCAATCCAGGATAGCAACCTCACATCCACCGAGCCACCTCAGCAGACAAAAGAGAGGGCAGACAGAAGCCCACTGTAAGGCATACCTCCATTGGCCACCACCTCCTGGAACCAACAGCCTCCCTCCAGAGATACACCCGTCACCCGAAGAACACCATAAGCCACCCTTCAGGACTCTTGAGGGTTGGTCGAAGCACCTCCAGATAATCTATATTCCACAGCAAACACAACCACCACCAAGCGCCTCGACGGAATGGGACAGACAACGACACCCCATCCCCAACTTTGGAGCTACAATTTCAGAGGGGAGGGCCCCAAAGGTCAAAAACAGGAAAGGAGAGGAGGGATGGAGAAAGGAGGAGGGATGAGAAAGGAAGGATGGGAAAGATAGGGCAGGGAAGGGAAGAGTGGGGATTAGTTAGGTTCAGTTGGAGGAAGACCAAAAGGTCCAATTTCTCAGTAGTGTGTCATCACTAGGGATCTGCAGGAATAAGGTAATGTCCTGTTCTTATAAGGTAGAAAAAACAGGATGCCACTCTGAGAACATACAATAATAATTCAATTTAATTAAACTGTAAACCCATATGTGTCGTACAGCATTGTGGGTAGGGATGTAAGAAGGTTAGGAGAAGGGATGCAAGATGGTAGGAATTAGTGGAGGTGCTGGTTAGTGCAAGAGTAAAATTTAAATCATACAAAAAATAAACGACATGTCCACCCTGAATCACAAATCACCTCTGCTGTGACAGGAGCACTGTTGTTCCTGGAAACCACCTATTGCCTACCTGGTGCATAACCCCAGAAAACAATCAGAATTGACCAAAGATTAGTAAAACCACCTGTTGAGACAAGAGCATAAACTGTGCAGTGGTCTTTCAGTAATACTTCACTCATCAAGGTCCTGCCACATTGCCTGCTAAGATGATCCAGTTTCCACCGGGTGGAGTGACCCGACCACCACAGCAGTACCAGTGAGAGATATAAGAGGGCTGATAGTGATCCCTTTTCTTTCTGCCTAGGAGCTGGATTTCACATACGAAACCTAGTCCCATTAATGAAACCAAAGGAGAGAGAGAAGTGGGGCATTTAGATTCAATCTCAGGAAGGAGGGAAGATTCCATTTCTTGGTTCTTGGATCAAGAGCATGGCTTCACTAACCCCTTTGAAAGGTAATAGAGCATAAAAATGCTGATTTATATTGAGTTTCATTTCCATTTTCCCACCTAATACAAAGCCCAAAGAAGTAATGAATCACATACACAACTATTAAAGAATAATAATATAATCAAATTAAACACTTAAACCCAAAAGGGTCAGCTGTTAAGAGAAACTGAAGGATGTTCTGTTTAAAGCCTCCCTGGCCAATGTCAATAATGAATGGTAGTTTGACTAAGGCAGATCAACACCACACCTGATTTTATGGGTCTCCATGTACAGCAATGGCCCCACTGACCAGTGCAACCTATGGTATGACCAACTAGGTCATTTTTCCAAGCATGAAAAGATGACTGCTGTCAAGGAAATCTTCTGGAAAGATTCCAAGATTCTACAAGAAGCCACATTTAAGGGAGCAGACTTCTTATAGATAAAAATAGCATCAATGGATATGACAATGAAAATTATCATTTATGTTAATATTTATTACTTGGCAATGGTAACACTTAAAAGAAGTATTTAGGTTAAAGCTTTAGTTAAAATAACCAAATAAACAAATCATATATAAAACAGCTTGTAACTCTGCATAATTTACAATGATATACAACTATAATCAATGACAACAGTAATGTCACAGATAAGATATACATAACTTCAAACTGAGTCTGGTTTTCCTACTATGAAGCTTCAGTTTTTACTGACTGGACACAGTACAAGTTACTCTACACTCTGGAGCAGCAGGCCATCATTAAACAAAAATCATTAGGCAAATCTTAGCAATAAAGCCATTTCTTCACTGTTGTACAATATTAGGGAATGAGATTCTGGAAATATAAAAAAGGAAAATTTTGAAATAATTTTGTAAGTTAAATAGCTAGTTTAGTCTTAAAGATTAGAAAGAACAGTGCAAGACAGCAATATTCTAAATGTTCACTTACACTCTGAACAGTATTGTTGTAAGTACAGTACATTATACAAAAGAGTGGCAACTTTGCACCAAGTGTAAATATACATTAAAATTATCAAGTATAAAAACATATAGAAATTATGTGACTAAACTTAAAAACTATCACATCTGTACTATTTTTAGTTTCTCATAAACAGCAAGATGCCCATAATTAGTCATGTTTTCCATATGAAGTACCAAATTTAATACTCATCTGTATAAACACACACCATAGATGCAACGCTAAAATGTTTTCACAGATAAAAATTATTTTAGATACGTGTATAGAGTTCAAAGGCATTTTTGAGATTATTTTATTTCTAAAAAAAAAAAAAAAAAATATATATATATATATATATATATATATTGTAATAAAAAATTCAATTTTAACAAAATAACCTAAAGAAATAATTTTTAAAGACCTAATTACAAAAAACCACTACAGTACATTATCAAATAACTTTGTGCATCATATTGTGCCCATCACTGAAACCTGTCAGCCCTGAATGACCCAAATGGATTCAGTGCAAAATAGTGATTATTTAAACTTGTGTGAAACACTGCTTAACATACACAGATGATGCAATGCAAATATTACATACTTAATAAATTAGTTAAAACATTGTAACAAAATAAATAGTAAGCACATATAAATATAAGTGTAAAGCTCTTTTGCAATACTCCCACAGTCGGGGAAAATCAATTCCATTCTTTTCAATTACAAAGCTATAACATACAACAAAGTAAAACATGTCTTGTGGAGCACTAAGAGCCAAAGCTTGCCATCATCTACTTAAAATCTTCAGTGTTGCTGTCTATCATGATACATCCCAAACATAATATATGAGGTCAAACTTGTACAAGTATTTAAACAAATTCAGTTTGTGTACATCCCTGGAATAATGACAATGTCAACATTTGGTTCTACAATTCTGGAAGCATCAAGCATCAGTTCAAAGCTCTTCCATACCAGAGAAATTGTCATGTAGAGCTTGAATATTAGGAGTGAGTGTGTGTATCAACACATAAAAGTTCACTAGATTTTCAATCATGTACCTTATACATAAAAGTCATTGTAACTGTAGACTTAAGTATACTACAAAACATGTCTGAGTTTACCAACATACACATTAACCTATACCATTTTATACAGTAATGCCATATTCCTAGTAGGACTCAAAATAATAAATATGAATTTAACAGTGTGGAGTAGATGCTAAAGACTAACAGTAAATGATAAAATACACAGAAGGTACATCACATGTATAGCTGCAAGAACAAAAAATATTTCACAATACTGTATACACTGGTGGAGGACACTGAAATGAGAATGCTTGAAAAATTACCAAGATGAACCATGAGAAGTGTCTACATTCACATCTTCTCTTCATGACAGTTTTTGGAGGTTCTATAATCCTCCAACAACACATTATATATAATATAAAAAATGTGTAACAGCTGATTAAAAAGTTTTTCCTTTCTGCAGAATAAGTAAAAAACTAAATTATGGAAAAATTATTACAGTAATAAATTAGCTGCTGAATGTAGCACTATTACCACTATGAATATGGTCATTATACCTTAATATAAGCAATGCATTATTCAGCATGAAACTGGACAACAGTCTTACCAAGCTGGAAGATGTGTTATTATCCCACACCACACACGGAATCTTTGTGTGCTCAAAAGCAAAGCAACCTTAAAAACTGTTACTGTTCTTTTTTATAAATCCGGGTCAAAAGTAAATTCCCATTTAAATTTTCACATAGAATAAAGCAATGTATACAAAGACTTAACATGAAAATATCAAAGGGACATGATATTCAAACTTACTAAAGCAAATGTACAGTACCAAGAGATATATTGTACATCACCCACTTAAATTCCCTCTATGACCAATCTGCACATTCCCTGTGCAACTCTCTCCCTAAAACAAATTTGTAAAATGAATTTACAGCAACAACTAAAATAAGTAATGTGCACACCCTAGTCCTACGTAAACTTGGAAATACGAGTTCAAATGAGTTTTCCTAATATATGAAAGTACAAGGCCTTCCTCTCCTGTATGAATCCAGGAGAGTTTTAATTAAACTTATATAATGTACCTAGCAGCCAGATGCTTGCTGTTAGGTTTAATAAATTCAAAAATAATATCCTCTAACAATGCTAAATGCTTAGTATATTAAAAACTTATTGTACAAGATATAATGTGCAGGTTATGCACCAGCCACATTAGCTATTAATATACTGCATTAATTTAAGAATTAAGTTGTCACAATAAGGCAGAAACTGGAAGTTTACCAATCCTTATAGACAAAAAGACTACACCATGCTAAAGAATTGCAAAAAGTGAAAATTTAAGGCAATTGATAGTGATAATTATCTGCTATCATTTATGAAACTAAGTTTTTTGCTTCTAAATGCTCTAAACAGCAACATGTTACAGATGGAAACCCTTTTTTCTTTTCTTTCTTCTGAGCTCCTAGAATCATGGGAAATATTTTGATAATTGCAGTCATACAAAATGTTGGAGAATAATGTTCGAGATGTGTACTCACAAATTTTTGAATATGGCAGTTTTGCTGGACATTAAGGTAATTTTTCCACTTACCACAGTGTGTAAGCACTATAATGTACTTGCAATACCACCCATCTATCTATCAGCCATATTCCATACCTAATTAACTGATGTGGAATTGATGTACCTGTCTTAAATTTATTCCATTCCCAATTAAGCGAGATAAAAATAGGTGTACCTAATGCATAATCTTATTCAGTTCCATATGAATGAGTATGAAATAAGTGTACAGTACCTAACTATTAACCTTATTCTAGTCCCAATCAACTGAGATGGAATAGGTATAACAAGTCACTAAATCCACAGGTTTACGATATATTTACATTTCCTGTAATTCCTCTCAATCCTATACCTCTATCAATTCAATGATGGTACTAGATTTCTAACAAATCAAATACCACAGTATTTAGGCACAGTAATCATTACACAACTTAACTAACCCCCACAAAGTACAAGTTTCTTTGGTAGCATCCTTGAGTCATTAACTTCTTAAGAGAGATTATCAGATACAATGGAAATTCTAGATCTCTCAAAATGCCATTGTAATGCATAGTGAAATAAAAAATATTGCAATATGTAAAGCTTAAGTCTGACACAAGACCTTCTAAAATTGTAATACTGGATATATCCTGAACACTTGCAGTGAAGACTTACAGGCTTAAAAAGCTTAGCTACATTTCAGCTTTATATTTTCTATCTATTTGTCTGTTTATCACACTCCATTTCCAGCTGAATTAGATTGAGGTTACTTAGCTGCTAAGTTCATATTTTCTTTAAAATTACAATTTATAAGCATATTCAAAACATTAATCAAAACAAATTTATTCATGAGAATTTAAGGAAAAAATTATCTGAAAATATATAGTAGAGTATATAGTTTTTCTTGTTTAAGATCATATTGGAAATATTTTATAACATCAAACTTTTCACTCAATTTCAATGCACAATCTGAAATCACAACCTTGAGTGCACTTCTCCATGAAATTTACTATGAAAGAGTAACATCACAAAATATAGTTAAACTTTACAAATAATTCCTGTAAATATAGCTATGTAAAATTTTATCAGTTCCACTGTAAATTTAATATAAATTATGTAAATTATAAAAATACTCCACCTAAAGTAAAAAATATCTTGCCTAATAAAAAACATCTACAGTATTTGTGTGCACATAAAAAGTAGGCAGGAATGCAAGTTGTAGCCACCACTTGAAGATTAGCTGCAGTGTTTAGCAGGTGAATGGGAATGCTGGTGTTTAGACTGCTGGCCACCTGGGTTTACAGACATTCCCGACAGCCCTAGCAGCATATAGGCTCTCTTGTTAGGTGGTGTAGACAAGAAGCGCTTAGTTCATGCATCATTACCATAAGGCATGGTGATGGAATTTCAAGTGTCCATGAACAGAATCATTTTCTTGTAAGACGCCAGTCATGGTGGATCGTGAGGGTGATGCCATACGCTCTGCTAATGTTGCTGAAGGATGTGACACACTATCCCGCCACTGACTTGTCTTGCCTGTTATCAATTCAAATAATAAACAATTACAATAAAGTACTGTAATAATAACTTAAAACAGTTTCATAATTCATCAAAGTACACCACCGATTTTCTGGCATGCTTGGTTTCAAAGCCTTGCCAGAATACTGATTTTGCCAGACCAAAAGAGGTCACGAAATAATAATTCAACAGTACACTTCTGACCCCCTTTACCCATTATATTCATAAGTGTATGCTCACTTCATGCATGTATAGAACTCATTTGTTTGGTAGAAATTGGTCAAGACTCATAGATGTAATATTTACATTTTAGATGACCCTTTCCACTGTTTCTCATGTAGATCTAACTAACTGATGCCAGTGTCACTCATGTAGATCAATGTTTTAAGCATAGCACCCTCAAATATGATGCGAGTGGTAAATTTTGGCCATAAGAAAATGGATCTGTGTGGTGTGTGCACAGTATTTAAAAAAAAAACCTGCTCTATGCAGTGCATGATGGGAAAAGTAAGCCTCTAAGCTTGCGTTTGGTTTAACCCTTTCAGGGTTTCGGCCGTACTAGTACGGCTTACGCACCAGGGTTTTTGATGTACTAGTACGCCTAAATTCTAGCGCCCTCAAATTTAGTAAGAGAAAGCTGGTAGGCCTACATATGAAAGAATGGGTCTATGTGGTCAGTGTGCATGGTATAAAAAAAATCCTGCAGCACACAGTGCGTAATGAGAAAAAAAACTTTCTCCGTGTTTTTGGATTAAAACAGCGACTTTGCACTGTATTTTCATATGGTATTTATTGTTGTATTCTAGTTTTCCTGGTCTCATTTTATAGAATGGAAGACATATTACAGAAATTGAGATGATTTTGACTGGTTTTACAAAGAAAACTACCTTGAAATTGCGCTCAAAATAGCAGAAATGTTCAATTTTTACCAAAGTTCAAAAGTAAACAAATCATGCTATGCATCTAATACACGTCAACTGGTGAGTCTAATATTCTTTCACAAGTGCGCTGATATTATTTATACCATTTCTACACTAATACAGTAGTCTGCATAACAGTAAATCTATTTTTTTGTGAGAATAAAAATTCAAAGTGGAAAGCAAAAGAATGTAAGAGGGGCATGGGGACGTGACTAATGAACAGAGGAAATGCTATTTTAGTGCCAGGAATGTCTTTGTTTATTCTGGACCCTATTCAGAAATTGGCATCTTTTGAAATTTGTGTGAAATTGGCAAAATTGCTAAATTCTGACCACTGTATTGGATAGTTGAAATCGGTAAATGGGTGGTTTTTTGTACTCATTCGATAGAAAAAACGGAGTTCTAGCGAAATAGTTATGATTTCTGTCGACAAGTACACTGGAATTGGCCGAAAATAGGGCTCAAAGTGGGCAAAATCGCCGATGCGTAAACATTGTCGAGACCGCTAACTTCGCGAGAGCATAATTCCGTAAGTTTTCCATTAAATTTCATACTTTTGGTGTCATTATGATCAGGAAAAAGATTCTCTATCTTTACATAAGAAAAAATTATTATTATTATTTTTTTTAAATTTGGCCAACCCTGAGAACAAGTCTCTGAGAGGGCCTGTCGACCCTGAAAGGGTTAAAATAGCAACCGAGGTGTTTTCTAAAATAGTTTATATAATTTTACTAGCCATTTTTTCATATCAATTGAAGAGATGATTTTGATCAGTTTCAGGACAATAAATAGTTAGAAATAAGACTCAAAATAGCAGAATTAGTATTTTTAAATTTTCCTGAGGAAGAGTAGAGGCCCCACCCATGGTCTGTTTATGGGTTTTTAGTAGGTCTGCTCCTATTAATGGGACACGCTAAACCACATGTAGTTATACTATTATCTGAGAAATAGAGTAAAACTTCTATTTTTTTTTTTTGATGGATTCAAAATGGAAGGCAAGTGAAATATAGGAGAGGCCTGGGAACATAATTAATGCACTGAGGATAGGTTGCCTTAGTGACTGCAATGCACTCAGTGTTTATTTTCAAATGTTTTTAAACCTGAATTTGTTGAATTTTGTGTAAAATTGGCCAAATTACTGTTAGGTTTTTTGTACTCATTTAACAGAACAGAAGGCATACTGAAGAAACAGCTAAGAATTTGGTTGAATTGAGTAGTGGAAATGTCTTAAAATAGGACTCAAAGTGAGCAAAATCACCAATGCATAAATTGCACCCAGATCACCAACTTTGCACCTGCATAATTCTCTAAGTTTTCAATCAAATTTCATATTTTTTTGCATCATTACTTTCAGAAAATGATTCTCTAATGGGAGCAAAAACAATAACTTGTCAAACACATACTTCCCTTAAGCTTTACTCAGGTAAGCTTTACTTAAGCAAGTGTTTTTATTTAGTGCCCTCTCATAATTTTGTCTAGACTGAAAGGTGCCAGACCATCCAATGCTGGAAAATCAGTGTTGTACCTGTACCATCTGTAGAACTCCATTTGTTCTATCAACTAAATATACAAGAAACTGCCCATTTACCGATTTCAACTACCCAATAAAGTGGTCAGAAATTAGCAATTTGGCCAATTTCACACAAATTTCAAAAGATGCTAATTTCAAAATAGGGTTCAGAATAAACAAGACAGACATTCCTGGCACTAAAATAACATTTTCTCTTTTCATTAGTCACATCTCCAGGCCCCTCTTATATTACTCTTGCTTTCCATTTTGAATTTTTATTCTCACAAAAAAATAGATTTACTGTTATGCAGACTATTGCATTATTGTAAAAATGGTATAAATAATATCAGCACACTTGTGAAAGAATATCAGGCTCACCAGTTGATGTGAATTGGATGCGTGGCGTGATCTGTTTACTCCTGAAGATCAGCAAAAATCAAACATTTCCACTACTTTGAGCTCAATTTCAAGGTACTATCCATCATGAAACCAATCAAAATTGTCTCTATTTCTGTAATATATCTTCCATTCCATCAAATGAGACCAAGGAAATGAGAATACAACTATAAATACCATATGAAAATACACTGAAAAATTGTTTTCAACTAAAAACACGGTCAGTTTTTTTTTTTATCTCATTATGTACTGTGTGCTGCAGGATTTTTTTTATACTGCACACACTGACCACAAAGACCCATTCTTCCATATGTAGGCCTACCAGCTTTCTTCCACCAGATCTGAAGGTGCTAGAATTTTGGCGTATAAATACGACTGACACTGAAAGGGTTATGTAGTAAAAACTCAAACATCCAAAGCAAATATTCCATTTAGGCACTTTAAATAACCACAGCTGCAGTACCCTAATGAACCTTCCCTGTTTATAAGCCTAGATTAAGCCAGTATCTTTGCTACACATGTATACACTACTTAAAATATTAATTTTACAATTGTGTGCTGATACTGTATCTGTGATGATAAAACAGCCATTAGAAGTGTTGAAGGAATTTTAATACAGGAAACTATGCAAATGTTGGTATTCGTTTTAGTCTTCCATTGCCACAGTTTCTGTTACATCAAGTGATCAATTTGGATACAAGTATCATATATAGAAACATTTTTAATAAGTTTTAGTACTGTCTGTATATACTATACAGCTCAGTGCACGTTTTTCATACTAAAAAAAAAAAAAAAAAAAAAGCACCGTACTGTATATTGTAACAAATGCCTTAAGAGTAGCATCTAGAAAAATTATCTTAAAATTCCCAGTTTTCTTGAAATTTTAACCCACTACACTGCTATCAAGTGATCATGCAAATAAAATTAGATTACAAAGGAATTTTATGGGTGGGATAATAAGGGAACAAATATAAAATTATTTTGGTATGAACATATAAGTATGATGAGACTAGATTACATAGTTTTGAATAGCTGGATATAAGTATGTACATCATAATGTCAATAAAATGTACATACTGTATTAGATCGTAACAGTATAACAGTTGCTATTTACTTCCTAAAATTCTTGACAATATAACTAATGTGAAAAAATTCTAAAGAAAATCCCTATTTACACACCGGTGATAGCTAGCTAGCAACCACCCAGGGAGGTACTATCGTCCTGCCAAGTGAGTGCCTGTAACTGTTTTACATGATGATAGGATTGCTGGTGTCTTTTGTCTGTCTCATAAATATGCAAGATTACAGGTACGTCTTGCTACTTCTACTTACACTTAGGTCACACTACACATATATATACACATTTATACACACTTATCTGTGTTTTCTTTGATTTTATCTTAATAGTTCTTGTTCTTATTACTTTTCCTTTTATATCCATGGGGAAGTGGAATAAGAATCTTTCCTCCATAAGCCATGCATGTTGTAAAAGTCAACTAAAATGCCAGGGACAATGGGCTAGTAACCCTTTTTCCTGTACAGATTACTAAAAATAAGAAGAAAACTGTCAAAGTGGGATGTCTGAATGTGCATGGGTAAAAATGTGGGTAAAAATGTTGTGGAGGGAGCAGTAGGTAAATCTGGGGTGCCAGGGGTAAATGAAAATGAGGAGCCTTTAATTGAGCTATGTGTAGAAAGAGGTTTGGTAATAAGTAATACATATTTTATGAAAAAGAGGAAAAATAAATATACAAGGCATGATATAGCACGTAATGAAAGTAGTTTGTTATATTACATATTGGTTGATGGGTAGGCTTCAGGATGTACATGTTTATAGAGGGGCAACTGATATATCGGATCATTACTAGTTGTAGCTACAGTTAGAGTAAGAAGTAGATGGGACAAAAGGAAAATGGCAACAACAAGCAAGTGGGAGGTGAAAGTGTATAAACTAAGGGAGAAGGAAGTTCGGGCGAGATATAAGCAACTATTGGCAGAAAGGTGGGCTAGTGCAAGTATGAGTAGTGGGGGGGTTGAAGAGGTTTGGAATAGTTTTAAAAATGCAGTATTAGAATGTGGGGGCAGAAGTTTGTAGCTATAAGAGGGTGGGTACAGGAGGAAAGAGGAGTGATTGGTGGAATGATGAGGTAAAGGGTGTTATAAAAGAGAAAAATGTAGCTTATGAGAGTATTTTACAAAGCAGAAGTGTTACAAGAAGAGCAGAGTATATGAAGAGTAAAAGAAAGGTGAAGAGAGTGGTGAGAGAGTGTAAAAGGAGAGCAGATGATAGAGTGGGAGAGGCACTGTCAAGAAATTTTGATGAAAATAAGAAAAAATTTTGGAGTGAGATAAACAAGTTAAGAAAGCCTAAGGAACGAATGGAGTTGTCAGTTAAAAACAGAGTAGGGAATTTAGTAGATGCGGAGATGGAGGTATTGGGTAGATGGCGGGAATATTTTGAAGAATTTTTAAATGTCGAAGAAGAAAGGGAGGCAGTAATTTCATGCACTGGCCAGGAAGGTATACCATCTTTTAGGAGTGAAGAAGAGCAGGATGTAAGTGTGGGGGAGGTGCGCAAAGCATTATGTAGAATAAAAGGGGGTAAGCAGCTGGAACTGACGGGATCATGACAGAAATGTTAAAAGCAGGGGGGGATATAGTGTTAGAGTGGTTGGTACTTTTGTTTAATAAATGTATGAAAGAGGGGAGGGTACCTAGGGATTGGCAGAGAGCATGTATAGTCCCTTTATATAAAGGGAAAAGGGACAAAAGAGATTGTAAAAATTATAGAGGAATAAGTTTACTGAGTATACCAGGAAAAGTGTACGGTAGGGTTATAATTGAAAGAATTAGAGGTAAGACAGAATGTAGGGTTGCGGATGAGCAAGGAGGTTTCAGAGTGGGTAGGGGATGTGTAGATCAAGTGTTTACATTGAAGCATATATGTGAACAGTATTTAGATAAAGGTAGGGAAGTTTTTATTGCATTTATGGATTTAGAAAAGGCATATGATAGAGTGGATAGAGGAGCAATGTGGCAGATGTTGCAAGTATATGGAATAGGTGGTAAGTTACTAAATGCTGTAAAGAGTTTTTAAGGGGATAGTGAGGCTCAGGTTAGGGTGTGTAGAAGAGAGGGAGACTACTTCCCGGTAAAAGTAGGTCTTAGACAGGGATGTGTAATGTCACCATGGTTGTTTAATTTATTTATAGATGGGGTTGTAAAATAAGTAAATGCTAAGGTGTTTGGGAGAGGGGTGGGATTAAATTATGGGGAATCAAATTCAAAATGGGAATTAACACAGTTACTTTTTGCTGATGATACTGTGCTTATGGGAGATTCTAAAGAAAAATTGTGAAGGTTAGTGGATGAGTTTGGGAATGTGCGTAAAGGTAGAAAGTTGAAAGTGAACATAGAAAAGAGCAAGGTGATGAGGGTATCAAATGATTTAGATAAAGAAAAATTGGATATCAAATTGGGGAGGAGGAGTATGGAAGAAGTGAATGCTTTCAGATACTTGGGAGTTGATGTGTCGGCGGATGGATTTATGAAGGATGAGGTTAATCATAGAATTGATGAGGGAAAAAAGGTGAGTGGTGCATTGAGGTGTATGTGGAGTCAAAAAACATTATCTATGGAGGCAAAGAAGGGAATGTATGAAAGTATAGTAGTACCAACACTCTTATATGGGTGTGAAGCTTGGGTGGTAAATGCAGCAGCAAGGAGACAGTTGGAGGCAGTGGAGATGTCCTGTCTAAGGGCAATGTGTGGTGTAAATATTATGCAGAAAATTCGGAGTGTGGAAATTTGGAAAAGGTGTGGAGTTAATAAAAGTATCAGTCAGAGGGCAGAAGAGGGGTTGTTGAGGTGGTTTGGTCATTTAGAGAGAATGGATCAAAGTAGAATGACATGGAAAGCATATAAATCTATAGGGGAAGAAAGGCGAGGTAGGGGTTGTCCTCGAAAGGGTTGGAGAGAGGGGGTAAAGGAGGTTTTGTGGGCAAGGGGCTTGGACTTCCAGCAAGCGTGCGTGAGCGTGTTAGATAGGAGTGAATGGAGACGAATGGTACTTGGGACCTGATGATCTGTTGGAGTGTGAGCAGGGTAATATTTAGTGAAGGGATTCAGGGAAACCGGTTATTTTCATATAGTCGGACTTGAGTCCTGGAAATGGGAAGTACAATGCCTGCACTTTAAAGGAGGGGTTTGGGATATTGGCAGTTTGGAGGGATATGTTGTGTATCTTTATACGTATATGCTTCTAAACTGTTGTATTCTGAGCACCTCTGCAAAAACAGTGATTATGTGTGAGTGTGGTGAAAGTGTTGAATGATGATAAAAGCATTTTCTGTTTGGGGATTTTCTTTCTTTTTTGGGTCACCCTGCCTCGGTGGGAGACGGCCGACTTGTTGAAAAAAAAAAAAAAAAATACACACACACAAGATATACTTTGGTATGTACAGTAAGATTGGAGAAAATGAGTTGTAAATCCAAAACATCAAGAAATGTGGCAGATTAAATGTCAATCACAAAAACCTGAAGATGTAAAAAAAAAAGTGTCAAGACATTGCATAAAATTCACAAATATTCATTTTCTATGTACCAAATAAAATGTGCTTACAAATGTGTGAACACAATTATCTGTTATTTTTAATCAGATATTTATACTGTGTAAAATTGTGCCAAATATGTACTGTACATACAATGGGACCTTGGCACTCGAACTAAATTGGCTCCAGAACAATGTTCGAACGCCAATCTGTTCGAATATAGAATGAATTTTTCCCAACCAACTTTTTTTTGGTTGGCTGTTATCACTAACCCTCTTAGGCCCCATGGTGATTTATTTATACAAATAAAAAAAATGCGAAGAAACATGAAATAGTTTACAGCAAAGTTCTGGCAGTAGTGTCTGTTTTGCCGAGTGCCGAGCAAACGGTCGACTACCAAGTGATTTGTTTACCGAACAAAGCATTCAAATACCGAATTGTTCGAGTAAGGAGCTGTTCGAGTACCGAGGTTCCACTGTAAAAGTGTAACTGTGATGAGAGTAAAGCAGCATTATCTTGAGCAGTAAATCTTACAGAGTGATTTATCTCCAGCAGCATTCAATATGGATAGGAAAGTTTAATTTTAAAAATAACTATTTGGTGCAGAAAATGCCTACTTGCATCAAGAATATCATGAGATTTTAAACACTACATAAAGATAAGATTTTTATTGCAGACAACATGCCACACAGAACAAGCTTCATGGAATCAATATAAGAAACAAATACTATTTTATATATCCTATTACAGTGGAGAGAAGAAGGGGAGAATTAGGCGAGGGAAAATTAAATGTTTTATGATTAACCGGGCTTTGTTGCAACAGTTACTGGTTTAGCTCTAGCCAGTAGTAATTTTGCTGGAAGCATAGAGATGTTGAAGAGAACACTTAACATCACTCCACCTCTTGCTAAACTACTAAAAGACAAAGCCAGATAAGTACGTGGCATAGCAAGACCCAATTAATCCCTAACCTCACAATTTTAACCATTCTCCACCTAATATTCTCTGACATT
>NC_091334.1:20456219-20501219 GCF_038502225.1 Cherax quadricarinatus | reverse complement strand
TTACGCACCACTGTTTCTGATGTATTTATACGCGTAAATTCTAGCGGCTACAAATCAGGCAGGAGAAAGCTGGTAGGTCCACATGTGAGAGAATGGGTCTGTGTGGTCAGGGTGCACCACATAAAAAAAAATCCTGCAGCAGGCAGTGCGTAATGAGAAAAAAAAACTGACATTTTTTTGGATTAAAACGCCGACTTTGAGGTGTATTTTCATATAGTATTTATCGTTGTATTCTTGTTTTCATGGTCTTAGGTGATAAAATGAAAAACATATTACAGAAATAGAGATGATTTTGATTAGTTTCACGATGAAAACGACCTTGAAATTCAGCTCAAAGTAACGGAAATGTTCGATTTTTACCAATGTTCAGGAGTAAGCAAATCACACCACACATCCAATACACTTCAACTGGGGAGTCTAATATTCTTTCACCAGTGCACTGATATTATTTATACCATTTTTACAATAATGCAGTAGTCCACATAACGGTAAATTTTGTATTTTTTGTATGAATAAAAAGTCAAAATAGAAAGCAATAGTAATATAAGAGGGGCCTAGAGACGTGACTAATGAACAGAGGATATGTTATTTTAGTGCCAAGAATGTCTACGTTGTTTATTCTGGACCCTATTTTGAAATTGGCATCTTTTTTGTGTGAAATTGGCCAAATTGCCAATTTCTGATCACTTTATTGGGTAGTTCAAATCGGTAAATGGGCGGTTTCTTGTACTCAACTGATAGAAAAAATGGAGTTCTAAAGAAATAGCTATGAGTTTGGTCAACTGGAACAACAGAATTGGCCAAAAACAGGGCTCAAAGTCGGCGAAATCGCTGATGTGTATATGTCGCTGAGACCGCTAACTTCGCGGGACCGTAATTCCATGAGTTTTCTACCAAATTTCATACTGTTGGTGTCATTACCATCGGGAAAAGATTCTCTATCATTTCATAAGAAGAAAATTTTTTTTTTTTTTCCAAAAATTTATCGATATAGAATGAGAGTTTCAGAGTTGTGAAATGTGATTGGCTAACAGACTAACATAGCAGATGTTAATATATGCAATTCATTTTATTGTTTTACTATATGAAGCACTATACCTATGTGGGTGGTTCAGCCCAAGGAGTGGTGGAGGCTCAATCCTCAGTCTGTTTGGTATGAGACAGCCAAGTTATCATTCAGTATACACTTATACCCCACTAATTCAAATTTTTATTTCCTTTATACAAGAGAAAGTTTTTAAAGTCCAGCAAGTAGTACGAATTCTGAGAGAGTTACAAGAGGGAGAGAAAGAGGTGGTCTGCTGACAGTGTGATGTGAGGAATGACAGGATATACTAGCAGAACATGGGGTCTACATAAGAGCCAGTCGGTAGTGAAACTTGGCTAATAATGATGATTTTATTATAAAGTAACACGAAATGCAGATGATTTTATTATAAAGTAACACGAAATGCAATGATTTTATTATAAAGTAACACGAAATGCAGATGATTTTATTATAAAGTAACACGAAATGCACAGTGAACTGCAGAAATGGCACGTAATTCTAGTAGTGACAAACAGGAAAAGTAAAAATTCCAACAATCAAAATATAAAGGTAATCAGAATGGACATCTTGCTTGTCAGAAGCCATCTCTCAAGGCTTCATCTTCATTAATATAAATTTTCACAAGCAATAATGTCCACACAGCAGTGATTTCAGAATGGGAAATCTAATTACTGTATCACACTTTGAAAGAAATTCTATGGGTGGTTTTCAATTAAGGGGTTATGTATAAACACATAGCCAAACTGAAACAGAAACCACAAGAAACACAAATAATCGAGTTATGTGCATGAGACCCTTCAACAAAAATGTTGGATAATCAAAGCATGTGGAATTGGAAAGTTCCTCCGTGTGCTCCTCCATTTTTCATGGATTATCGTAGTTTTTTCCCCCGTGTCAGAAGCCTAGAATTGTGTCGGTGATCTTGTAAAGTATATCTCTTAAATGCTTGGAACTAATCAAGACAAAATAGTACAGAGCCAGAAACAAGGAAAGAAGTGTGCATATAACATGTGGTTGTGCCATTCTTACATGAGGTCAACTATGAGCCTAAAGTGAGATGTGGAAAAAAAATTAACTTAGTATAATTTCTGCGAGAGAAAAGAAAGCCTCCCTGAAAATAAAGTGTCATAAATAGTGATTCAGTGTGTATCACAGTGGTGCACAGTGTATAGATAAGATACCAAAATAAATGTGGTGGTAAATAAGTGTACATATTCTCCTGAAATAGGCCTAGTGGATACCTGTTGTGTACACAAATAACCCGCACATAGAAGAGAGGAGCTTACGATGACGTTTCAATCCAACTTGTAAATGGTCCAAGTCAGACAGAAACGTCGTCGTAAGCTCCTCTCTTCTATGTGCGGGTTATTTGTGTATTGTTCCAGTCACGGTATTGTGCCTTTATTTGTTATTCATACCTGTTGTGTATTTAGTTGCCAGGAGTCACCAGGATCCTACCACACGAGGACAATGTCCTCCATCGAAGACACCAAAAGACTACAAGTGGACATCAACCAAATCTTCAAATGGGCCACTCAAAACAATATGAAGTTCAATGAATAGAAATTTCAACTAATCAGATATAGAAAACTTGAGGAAATTAAAACAGTATCAGGGTATACAACAAATTCTAACCATACAATAGAGCAAAAAAGTAATGTGAAGGACCTGGGAGTGATAATGTCAGAGGATCACACCTTCAAAGACCACAACAATGTATCTACTGCATCTGCTGGAAAAATTATAGGATAGATAATGAGAACCCTCAAAACTAGGGACACCAAGCCCATGATGACTATCTTCAAATTGCTTGTCCTCTCTAAGCTGGAATACTGTCGTACACTAAGTGCCCCTTTCAAAGCAGGTGAAATTGCTGACCTGAAGAGCATACAAAGAACTTTCACGGCACACACAAGTACAATAAAGGACCTAAATTACTGGGAATGGTTGAAGTCCCTTGATTTGTATTCCCTCAAATGCAGGCGAGAAAGATACATGATAATATATACTTGGAAAATCCTAGAGGGATTAGTACCAAACTTGCACATGAAAATCACTCCCTACGAAAGCAAAAGACTACACGAGATGCAACATTCTCCCAATGAAAAGCAGGGGTGCCTTGAGTACACTGAGACAACACAATAAGTGTTAGGGGCCCAAGACCATCAACTGCCTCCAGCATACATAAGGGGGATTACCAATAGACCCCTGGCTGTCTTAAGAAGACACTGGACAGGCACCTAAAGTCAGTACCTGACCTGCCAGGATTTAATGTACATTGTGTAGTGTTGTGAATGACTCCTTACTTAGATATCGAAAAGCTATTCTTAGATTTGCCAGACACACGCTTGTTGCAGTAGTTATTTAGTTGATGGGTGCTTTAGGAGATACCCTTGTTACAATACTAACTCCGAGGTCCTTCTCCTTCATTGAGGATCGCAGCCTTTCCACCCTGAGACTATGCTTTGTTTGCAGTCTTCTTTGCCCTTCCTCCAACTTTATAACTTGACATTTGCTGGGTTAAATTCCATTAGCCACTTGTCAGACCAGACGTGCAGCCTGTCCAGATCCATATGTGGCTTTTCCTGATCATAATCTGTTTGCATTCTCCTTATTAGTTTCGCATTATTTGCAGACAGGGATACTTCTGATTATCCCTTCTCTCATGTCATTTATGTATACAAGAAACAGTATTATTCCTAGTACTGATCCTTGTGGAATTCCACTTGTTACATGTGCCTCTTCACAGACAATCACTTAGTTTCCTTCCTGTTAGGTGTGCCTTAATCCATTGTAGTGCTTTCCCTGCTATTCTTGCCTGCTCCTCTAGCTTTTGTAGCAGCCTCTTGTTTGGCATTGTGTCAAAAGCTTTCCTACAGTCCAGAAGATGCACTCTACCCATCCCTCTCTCTATCTTTCTCCCACCTTTCTTGTTACTGTGTCACAAGACTCCAGTAGAGCTGTGAGACAAGGTTTACCATCTCTAAAGCAGTGCTAGTGGTCATGCATGAAATCACTTTTTCTAGGTGCTCCACCACTCTTCTTACAATCTTCTCCAAAATCTTATATACTCTGCACATCACTAATACTAGTCTGTAGCTTAACCCTTTGACTGTCGCGGCCGTATATATGTCTTACGAGGTACCGTGTTTGAAGTATATATACTCAAATTCTAGCAGCTTCAAATCAAGCAGGAGAAAGCTGGTAGGCCCACATGTGAGAGAATGGGTGTGTGTGGTCAGTGTGCACCACATAAAAAAAATCATGGAGCATGCAGTGCATATTGAGAAAAAAAAAACTCCGACCATTTTTTTTAATTAAAATGCCGACTTTGTGGTCTATTTTCGTATAGTATTTATGGTTGTATTCTCATTTTCTTGGTCTCATTTGATAGAATGGAAAACATATTATAGGAGTAGAGGTGATTTTGATTGATTTTACTATAAAAAGAACCTGAAAATGGAGCTCAAATTAGGGAAAATGTTTGATTTTTGCCAATGTTCAAAAGTAAACAAATGATGTCATTGTCCAATAAATGTCCAACTAGCCATTCTAATATGCAGTCATGAATGGGTTGATGTTATTTATACAATTATTACAGTATTGCAGTAGTCTGCATAATAGTAAGTCTAATATTTTTTGTATGAATAAAAATTCAAAATAGAAAGCAAGAGTAATATCAGAGGGGCCTGGAGACGTGACTGATGAACAAAGAAAATGTTATTTTAGAGTCAGGAATGTCTGCATTGTTCATTCTGGACCTTATTTTGAAATTGTCATATTTTTTAATTTTCATGAAATTGGCCAAATTGCAAATTTCTGACCTCATTATTGGGTAGTTGAAATCGGTAAATGGGCAGTTTCTTGTACTCAATCGATAGAAAAAATGGAGCTCTAAAGAAATAGCTATGCATTTGGTCGACTGGAACAATGGAATTAGCCGAAAATAGGGCTCAAAGTGGGCGAAATCGCCGATTTGTAAATATCGCCGAGGTCGCTAACTCCGCAAGAGCATAATTCCGTCAGCTTTCCATCAAATTTCGTTTTTTTGGTGTCATTACAATCGGGAAAAGATTCTCTATAATTTCATAAGAAAAAATAATTTTTTTTTTTTTAAATTTTGCGACACCAGGAGAAACCTCAGGATTGGGGGTTGCGACAGTCAAAGGGTTAATGCTATCTGTCTCCTTTCTTAAAAATTGGGACTACATTTGTAGTCTTCTATACATACCTCCGTGTTGATCGACATGTTGAAAAGTGATGCTAGCGGCACACAGAATACCTTTGCTCAATTTCTCAGGACCCACACAGAGATATCATCAGGGCCCACTGCCTTTGAAATATCTAGCTCACACAGATTCTTCATCTCTTTCCCAGTTGTATTGTGCCTAACACTTGCTAGTGTACTACACTGCTTCTGTTTGCTAGTATTCTTTATGTCTCCTCTCCTCTGACAGAAACTCTCTACATTTCTTTCTGAGCTCCTCACAGACTTCCTGGTCATTCCTTGTGAACTCTCTTCCTTTTCCCAGCCTGATTACTTTGTCCTTTACTGTTGTCTTCCTCCTGATGTGGCTACATAACTTCTTTGGGTCAGAGCTGGCTTTTGATGCTATGTCATTCTCAAATTGTCATTGAGCCTCTCTTCTTACCCATGCATATTCATTTCTGGCTCTTCAGCTCAATTCTTTGTTATCCCAAGCTCTTTGCCTTCTATATTTTTTCTATGTTCTAGCACAGTTAGATTTGGCCTCTCTGCACCTCTAGGTAACCCATGGGCTCACTCTGTTCTTCCCATTGTTTCTTTTGCTCCTAGGTACAAATTTTCCCTCTGCCTCCCTGCACTTTCTGGCTGCATACTCCATCTCATTCATCGTCTTCCCTTCTAGTTCTCTTTTTCCACTGCACTTCATTCAGATACTGCCTCATGCCTGTGTGGTCCCCTTTTTTTGAAGTTTGGTTCCTCACATCCTTTCCACGCTGCTTCTCTCTCCACTGTTACTCCCACAAGGTACTGAACTCGGGACCATATGGTCACTAGCATCGAAGGGCCTTTCACACAATGCATATTCCCATAATATGTAATATCCCCCATGTCAGAATCACTCAGGGTGAATTCAAGGTCTAGCCTTGCTGGTTCAAAGGTTAGTACTAAGTCATATATACACACACATTCATAAATAGACGAACAATGTATATGTTTGTGTATCTAGCATGACAACTTTCTGTTTACATTCATTACTTGGAGCATGGAAGTGTAATACAAGTTATTAAAAATTCTATTTGACTGCACATCTAAGAAATAAACTTCTTAATGTCCCCCCCAGATATTTGTTACACTACAGCTCATATCTTTGTAAACCATTTTAATTACATGACATCAGCATCTTTTAAAAACCTAGATATCTTCAAAAGAATAGTTTTATATAGTCTTGATAAAAATATCATTACACCAATGCTAATTTTTTGCAGAATTATTAGGTGACCTAGATATATAAGTGATTTATTTACTAAATAACAAATTTTTTTAAGCCATATAGGCAACTGGTGTAACCATGTTTTTGAGTAGCCACTAAAGAAACTGTTTTATATTATTTATTTTTAATTTAAAAACTTTCCTCTACGTTGACCTCAGATCACCACTTAGACAAGTTCAAGAATAACCAATATCAAGACATAAAAATATGTTTGTCTCATTGGAAAAAGTTTCAAATAGCTTTCAGTAACCTACAAGAGCATGCAAGCATACTTCCTCCCATGGAAAATATGAAGCCAAGCATATATTACACGGAAACTGCGCATAATGAATAAAAGGAGTTGTACAAATAAATTTGCTGAGAATACGAAATGGAAGTACTATATGACCTGAGGTTAATAAGACTCAACCAAATGAATAAATATGTTAATCATTAAAACTTTAATTTTTGTAACAAAAAATATGAAAATCTAAAATAAGTATTATCATCTAAACATTATGCATACCATATTTTTTGCCATAAAAGACACAGGTGTTCAAGATGTTCCCTGATTTTAATTAAGAAAACTGTTAAAAAATACATCAGCATATTATATATGAGCTAATACTAAGCGAGAGATGGTAAACTGGTTTCCTTTCATGGGTCACTAGTGGTAAACTGATGGTAAAAAACATACTGTATAAACAAACTAAAATTAATGTATACTGCAACATTGAACATAAAATAATTCTCCATAAATGGAACAAATTTTAAATGAAAATAATTAAACTATTGTTCAGTTACTGTATCC
The DNA here is from genome assembly GCF_038502225.1 of Cherax quadricarinatus. Taxonomy (NCBI): domain Eukaryota; kingdom Metazoa; phylum Arthropoda; class Malacostraca; order Decapoda; family Parastacidae; genus Cherax; species Cherax quadricarinatus. The sequence continues at coordinate 20,493,904 of NC_091334.1, read as the reverse complement.
ATGCTACTTTATTTATCAGTAATTTATTACTTCAGGTTTGTCTTGTAGCATGCTTGTCAAAACAACAGTGATTAATCAGATGTCGTAATTAACCGTTTCACTGTCTTTCACACATTTACATTTCTGGCAGAAGAGTTGCTTACCTAGATCTATGTTTCGAGTTCAGCTTCCTCAGATAAGCTGCGAGTGCTAAATTTTGGCTCGACATGAGAGAATGAATGTCCGAAGTGTGCGCACAGTATAAAAAAAAAATCCTGCCCCCATGGGGGCATGATAGAAAAAGCAAACTTCTAACCTAGTGTTTGGTTTACAACAGTGACTTTGAAGTGTTATCTAGGATGGTTTTTATGGTTTTACTGGATATTTCTTGGTATCATTTGATAGAATGGAAGACAATATAGAGATGATTTTTGTTGGTTTCAGGACTGGAAGTAGCTTGAAAGTAGACTCTAAACAGCAGAAATATTTTTTTGCCAACTTTCCTGAGGACTGTTCCCCTTCCTCATACATCCTTCCCAGTCTGTTTTATAGGTTTTTACTAGGTGTGATTAAATTATTAGGACATCATAAACCATGACCAATAATTCCTCATTATATTTTATTATTGGAGAAATAGAGTAAATCTTTGATTTTTTATGTGATGAATTCAAAATGGAGTGTAAGTGTAATATAGAAGAGGCCTGAAGGCATGATTAATGAATAGAGGAAATGTTACTTTAATGCATTTAAAGTTTACAGTGTTTATTTTGGACTGTTTTTAAAATTGTAGTTTTTTAAATTTTGTGTAAAACTGGCCAAATTAACTTCTATGCACTTTACAGGATAGTTCTGATAGCTAAATGAGCAGTTTCTTATGCTCAATTGATAAAACAGAAGTCATACTAGTGAAATAGCTCAGATTTGGTCAAACTGAGCAATGAAATTGCCATAAAATAGGACTCAAAGTGGGTGAAATCGCTGAGGCATAAATGGTACCCAGAACACTAACTTTGTGCCTGTGTAATTTTAAAAGTTTTCCATAAAATTTCAGAATTTTTTTTTTTTTTTTTTAAAAGATGCTAACATTCAGAACTTTTAATTTAGGGAGCTTTGACAGTGAATGTGTTAAAAGTAGAGGCATGGAGACATCAGTCAGATGTCTGAGTTATGGCCTTCACTCTCGCTAACAAGATGTCCTACTTAGCACTGATATGTGTGTGTGCTGTCTTCCAACAGATGGTGCTAGTGAGATTACATCAAGCCCTGTCTGCAAATGGCTGCCATAATTCTTTCTTATCACTCTACATTTAATTTTCTTTTTCAGAAGACAGTGAAGGTTTGTTAATAGATATGTGCATGCATAGTGACAAGTAGCATAATGGATACTAGTAGATAAGTGCTCTGATAATACTGCTGCTGACTCTTTAGAGGGCAGATGGCCTTGTATACTTCAGGCTACTGATGCCTTTGGTGGATGTCTGTCTATAGATCTTTAGTATGTAAGATGAGGTCATTTTAGTGACTTTTTTTTCCAGGTAAAAAAAAGGGCTGTCAAAAGAGTGAATCTTATATGGCAGAACATATGGTACAGTACATGACAGTTACAAGGTAATTTTATTTTACAATTCACACTGTCAATGAACAAACTCCTTTTATTATTATTTAATAATGTGAGTGCAAACTTGGAAATTATTCCTATAGTTTGTCAACACACAAAAACAAATTCTGTAAATTACCCATAACTCTAAATTTGACCATACACTTGCAAGCAAATGTACATGGCAATTAGAAATAATTTCCAAGCGTACAAACTTCATCAAAGGTTTAGCTGGAGATAACGAGTGGCAGAGAGCATAAAGCACACAGAAAATAGCATTGGGTGACTGAGCCAAAAGATGACATCCCAGCAAAAGTCTGGTAAACTTACATAGTGAGACCAATCCACAGATGTCAGGTGACTTGACTGGATTGTGAAGATGGACAAGACAGTCAGAAGAAATGGCATTGTAATTTTAGTTCAATATTTATAAGTTAAAGCTTATGAAATGAATATGCTGGGTTACATATTTTTAATATACTTAATTAAGAATGTTTATCTTACCTTCAATGCCACTTTCCACCTTATGTAAGGTGGGTTACGTCAAATTTTCTTGGTCTTTCAGTTACATGTTGAGAAGACCACAGTATTTACAAAATAGTAAAAAGGTTTAGTTTTTCTTGCCTGTCATAAAAAATTTAAGACATGGAAATAATTTCTCTCTTTGTAGTAAATGTCCAACTTCACAAATGAGTGTTATTCCACTACACATCTACCAGTGTCATCAGCCACAACAGCCAATGTAAACTATAAGAAATGTTAATCAGCATCACACTGTCACCAAGGACTGAGCTTAACTGCAATAAGATTTAGGCAAGTATGAATAAAATTGCCACTCAATACCTCAAACCAATATTCTTGCTCATGATACACGCTGCTGCTTCTAAAATTCCGATCCTACTGAACTGAGCAACCTAATATGCGAGCTAAAAAAAATCCATAGTTTGATGTTCACAACCAAACTGTCATTGAATGTAGACAACTACTGTGCTACACTACACACTAAGAATAAAACCTTAGGATCAGAATTAAAAACTATCAAATATAAGGCAAGTAATGCAAAATCCTAGGCATACAGGTAGACAATGAATTTAGCTAATATCCTCATCCAACATACTGTACATGTAAGAAAATATATGAAACATTAGGTATATTTTACTGTAATCTAAGATCTGCTACGACAAAGTATGAAAACCTGTTCCACTAACCCCCCTGTATATTACACATGGATCTTTACTTACCTCACACATGGAACCTGTGCCTGGGCATTGACAACCAGCAGGCATCACAAATAAAAATCAGAACCTTAACCTAGATTTTTTCAGGCAATACACAATATCCCTAATCAGGTCCCTAAAAATACTATGCTACACATACAAGCCCATCATACATTGAAACTTGCCTGAAGAATCATTTAATTCTACAAGACTGTAATTAATCCCATATATTCAGCAAAAGAAACAGATATCAAGTTTATGGCACTATGAACAAACCAGTCAAATAATGAGACTTTAAATATGAAATGACTTCAATGTATATCACACAAGATAACTAGCACTGATAAATGTTAAAGACACATGGAATCCATGGAGTAGGTTTTAATTTGGGAGATGTTTTAATCTCTTGCAACTTTTTCAAGCAATACATAGTACATAAAATCAGAGAATATACAGTTGAAGGAAGGTCAGAGGTGGTGAAATCTGGTGTAGTATGAAGCATCAGGTTACCCAACAGCCATTTCCTGTACAATTAACTTGACCAGAACTTTTGGTATGCCAAAGCTTCCAGTGTTTTGCAGAACTATATTGCTAAGACATAACAGGTTCTAGGCAACAGTGCCTGTACAGGTAGTTTTTAATAGCACCAACAACAAAGGAGTAAATGTTTCATGTGAAGGTTTTAACAAGATCTTGTGGAAGAGACAAAGGAACCTAAATAAGAGGATCAATAAGCAGAAAGCGTGTATAATTCTTTTATATAAAGGGAAGGGGGACGAGAGATTGTAAAAATTATAGGGGAATAAGTTTACTGAGTTCTCCATGGGGAAGTGGAACAGAATTCTTCCTCCGTAAGCCATGCGTGTCGTAAGAGGCGACTAAAATGCCGGGAGCAAGGGGCTAGTAACCCCTTCTCCTGTATACATTACTAAATGTAAAAGGAGAAACTTTCGTTTTTCCTTTTGAGCCACCCTGCCTCAGTGGGATATGGCCGGTGTGTTGAGAGAAGTAGTTTACTGAGTATACCAGGTAAAGTGTATGGTAGGGTTATTATTGAAAGAATTAGAGGTAAGACAGAGCAGGACTGCAGATGAGCAAGAAGGCTTTAGAGTGGGTAGGGGATGTGTAGATCAGGTGTTGACATTGAAGTATATATGTGAACAGTATTTAGATAAAGGTACGGAAGTTTTCATTGCATTTATGAATTTAGAAAAGGCATATGACAGAGTGGATAGGGAAGCAATGTGGCAGATGTTGCAAGTGAATGGAAAAGGTAGTAAGTTACTAAATGCTGTAAAGAATTTTTACGAGGAAAGTGAGGCTCAGGTTAGGATGCATAAGAGAGAGGGAGATTACTTCCTGGTAAAAGTAGGTCTTAGACAGGGATGTGTAATGTCACCATGGTTGTTTAATATATTTATAGATGGGGTTGTAAAAGAAGTAAATGCTAGGGTGTTCGGGAGAGGAGTGGGATTAAATTATGGGGAAATAAATACAAAATGGGAATTGATGCAGTTGCTTTTTGCTGATGATTCTAAAGAAAAGTTGCAAAGGTTAGTGGATGAGTTTGGGAGGATGTGTAAAGGAAGAAAGTTGAAAGTGAATATAGATAAGATTAAAGTGATAAGGGTATCAAATGATTTAGATAAAGAAAAACTGGATACCACATTGAAGGGAGGGAATATGGAAGAAGTGAATGTTTTCAGATATTTGGGAATTGACTTGTCAGCAGATGGGTTTATGAAGGATGAGGTAAACCACAGAACTGATGAAGGAAAAAAGGCGAGTGGTGCGATGAGGTATCTGTGGAGACAAAGAACATTATCCAGAGTATAGTGGTACCAACACTCATATATGGGTGTGAAGCATGGACTGCAAATACTGCAATGAGGAGGTGGCTGGAGGCAGTGGAGATGTTCAAAAGGCAATGTGTGGTGTAAATATTATGCAGAGAATTCGGAGTGTGGAAATTAGGAGGTGTGGAGTTACTAAAAGTATTAGTCAGAGGGCTGAAGAGGGGTTGTTGAGGTGGTTTGGTCATTTAGAGAATGAAGCAAAGTAGAATGACTTGGAGAGTGTATAATCTATTGGAGAAGAAAGGCAAGGTAGGGGGTCATCCCTGAAAAGGTTGGAGGGAGGGGGTAAAGGTTTTGTGGGCAAGGGGCTTGGACTTCCAGCAAGTGTGCACAAGTGTGCTAGACAGGAGTGAATGGAGACGAATAGTTTTTGGGACCTGACGAGCTGTTGGAGTGTGAGCAGGGTAATATTTTGTGAAGGGATTCAGGGAAACCAGTTAGCCGGACTTGAGTCCTAGAAATGGGAAGTACGATGCCTGCACTTTAAAGGAGGGGTTTAGGATATTAGGAGTTTGGAGGGACATTTAAACTGTCGTAACTGAGCGCCTCTGCAAAGACAGTGATTATGTGAGAGTGATGATGAAAGTATTGAATGATGATGAAAGTTTTTCTTTTTGGGTTACCCTGCTTCGGTGGGAAATAGCCAAAGCATTAAAAAAAAATAAGAATAAGAATAAGAATAAGAAAATTGTCAAAGTGGGAAGTCTGAATGTGCGTGGATATTGTGCAGATGATAAGAAAGAGATGATTGTGGATGTTATGAATGAGAAGAAGCTGGATGTCCTGGCTTTAAGTGAAACAAAGCTGAAGGGGGTGGGAGAGTTTCAATGGAGAGGAATAAATGGGATTAGGTCAGGGGTTTCAAATAGAGTTAGAGCTAAGAAGGAGTAGCAATAATGTTGAAGGATAAGCTATGGCAGGAAAAGAGGGACTATAAATGTATTAATTCAAGGATTATGTGGAGTAAAATAAAGATTGGATGTGAAAAGTGGGTTATAGTAAGCGTGTATGCACCTGGAGAAGAGAGAAGTGTAGAGGAGAGAGAGAGATTTTGGGAAATGTTGAGTGAATGCGTGGTGGTTGGTGATTTCAATGCTAAAGTGGGTAAAAATGTTATGGAGGGAGTAGTAGGTAAATTTGGGGTGCCAGGGGTAAATGTAAATAGGGAGCCTTTAACCCTTTGAGGGTTTCGGACGTACTAGTACATCTTACGCGCAGGGGTTTTTGACGTACTAGTGCGCACAAATTCTAGCGCCGTCAAATCTCGTGGGAAAAGGCTGGTAGGCCTACATGTGAGAGAATGGGTCTGTGTGGTCGGTGTGCACGGTAGAAAAAAAAATCTGGGACCCAGTGGTGCATTGTGGGAACGCCATCTTAGTAAACAATATCCACCATGCCTCGCGGTAAGAAGCTCCTCATTCCTCGGCGAATTGGGACACTTTTGTTCCCCAGTGACAGTTCTAATACAGATGGAAGTGCCAGTGAAGATGAGTTTCAAGGTTTTGGCGAGGTCCTGACCGAAACTAATGACCATAATATCGGTAATAGTGAGGAAAACCCAGACAACCCTCAGCCTTCCACCTCTGGTGCTGGGCAGTCTTGTTCACGTTCAGTTGTACCAGAATCCAAGAGGAAACTTCTATTTTCCCAAATCCCAGACTCAGATGAGAGCATGGGTGATGATAGTGATAGAGAATATGAACTACAAGCTCTTCAAACTAGTTCCAGTAGTGATAGTGAAGTGCAATATTCCCCAGTGAAGCGTCAGTATATACGACGATATATGCGCTCTGGTAGTGTGCCATATGCTATTCCAAGGGGAAGGAGTGCATCTCGGAGTACATCCCATGGCTGTACAACAGGAACAGAGAGTGAAAATGATGATGATACTGTTGCAATTGGGATGGAAAATGTGCGTGGTGGTAGTGGTGCCGGCGGTGAGGCACCAGCAGTGGGCCATGCTGCCACCCACGCCGCTGCCTCAGCTGATCTACAACAAAGGCCACCATGCCCCACCCACCCACAACCACAACCTCCACATCCACCTGTCATTGTCCAGTACCCACCAGCAGACCGCACCTGGGATTGGCAGGAAGCTGTCAATTTTGTTCCAAATGCCCACCAGTTTGATGACAGCCAAAGTGGAATACGGCCATCTTGTACACTTGGGAACAATGCCACTGAACTGGAATGTTTCGAGTTATTCTTTGACGAACCACTGATGGAAAGTATTGTCATGGAAAGCAACACATACTACGAGTACACCATGGCAAACACATTACTTTCACCAAAATCACGTCTACACCAGTGGAAGGAGGTAACTGTGGCTGAGATGTATCTTTTCTTTGCCACAATAATGCTTATGTCACATGTGTATAGGCACAAAGTGAAATCATACTGGTCAACAGACCGCCTGATTGCAACCCCAGGTTTCAGTGATACAATGCCAGTGAATCGATTTGTGCTAATGTTACGTATGCTTCACTTCTCAGACAAAACCAGGCCTGACAGAACTGACAGGTTATATAAGATTAGGAATGTGTTTGTGTATCTGAAAGAGAAACTCAGTACGCATTTTTATCCCTTCAGGAAGCTTGTAATTGACGAGTCTTTGATTCTGTTCAAAGGAAGACTCTCTTTCAAGCAGTACATACCAAGCAAGAGGAAACGCTTTGGTATAAAGTTGTTTGTGCTTTGTGATTGTTACAGTGGTCTGGTATTGGATATTACTGTGTACACTGGAAGTTATACATTGCAAAATACCAGGAAATTATTGGGCACCTCAGGTGATGTGGTTAGAACAATGATAGAACCATACCTTGGTAAGGGGCATATATTATATACAGATAACTGGTACACAAGCCCCTCACTCAGTGATTTTTTGCGAGTGAACATGACAGATGTGTGGGGCACAGTGCGTGCAAATCGGAAACACATGCCCAGGTTTGACGCTGGCACTCGTAGAGGTGAGGTGCAGGCGTTTGCTGCCAATGACATCATGGCATTTCGGTGGCATGACAAATGAGATGTCACACTGTTGTCATCAGTTCACCCTAATGAAATCGCAGACAGTGGCAGGCAGCATAGAGAGAGCAATGAACCCATTCTAAAACCTGCAGCTGTGATTGATTACACCTTCAACATGCATTCAGTGGACAAATGTGACATGCAGATTGGGTTTGCTGATTGTGTTCGCAAGAGTTATAAGTGGTACATCAAACTGTTTTCCCATCTTCTGGACATTTCCATGCTCAATGCTTATAATATGTATAAGATGAGGACCAGAAACAAACCACAGTACAGCGAATTCTGTTTGTCTGTCATCAGACAAATAGTATTCAAGTACCAAGGAACAGCACCTGCAATTGACCGCCCACCAAATTATCAACAACTACCTGCTCGTCTGAAGCATGGTGATCACTTCCTGGTAAAACTGCCTGCTACTGCTTTCAAGAAAAAGGCTCAGAAGAGGTGTTACGTCTGTGCACATACAAAAAAACGCCCACAACAACGCAGAGGCACTCGTTTTATGTGAGGAGTGTAAAACACCACTGTGCATGACACCATGTTTCAAAGAGTTCCACAGGCTGCAGAACTTCTAGAAACATTCCCTGTGACTGTATATGTGTATATAAAATATAGAAAAATAGTAATAAACAACATTTCATATCGTTTGTGTAAATATTTTCTATAAACAAAATAATGACAACAGTGTTTACGCCCTTATTGTGTAGTATTGAAAAAGAAATAACTTACAAAATACTGATCATGTTGGCCTCAGAGGCCATAAAAGTTACTCAGAAAAAGAAAAATTGAAAAATAATTGAAAATAGTACATAAAAAAGTAAATAGAAAAATACCGGGTGACGGCAGTTGGCGATGTTACCAAATGTTGTTCAATTTTGGCAAACATCACGCCTCCATATCTCGGTAAGTATTGACGGTAAAAATTTTTTGTTTAGCCTATAATATTTAGAAAAAAAAAATTTTTTCATAAGAAAAATTTTTTTTTTTTTTTTTTGAAATTTGACCGACCCTGAGAACGAGTTTCGGAGGGTTAATTGAGGGTCAAAGGGTTAATTGAGCTATGTGTAGAAAGAGATTTGGTAATAAGAAATACATATTTTATGAAGAAGAGGATAAATAAATATATAAGGTATGATGTAGCACGTAATGAAAGTAGTTTATTAGATTATATATTGGTGGATAAAAGGTTGATGGGTAGGCTCCAGGATGTACATGTTTATAGAGGGGCAACTGATATATCAGATCATTATTTAGTTGTAGCTACAGTTAGAGTAAGAGGTAGATGGGAAAAGAGGAAGGTGGCAACAACAAGTAAGAGGAAGGTGGCAACAACAAGTAAGAGGAAGATGTGGCAACAACAAGTAAGAGGAAGGTGAAAGTGTATAAACTAAGGGAGGAGGAAGTTCGGGTGAGATATATGCGACTATTGGCAGAAAGGTGGGTTAGAGCAAAGATGAGCAGTGGGGGGGGTTGAAGAGGGTTGGAATAGTTTTAAAAATGCAGTATTAGAATGTGGGGCAGAAGTTTGTGGTTATAGGAGGGTGGGGGCAGGAGGAAAGAAGAGTGATTGGTGGAATGATGAAGTAAAGGGTGTGATAAAAGAGAAAAAGGTAGCTTATGAGAGGTTTTTACAAAGCAAAAGTGTTATAAGAAGAGCAGAGTATATGGAGAGTAAAAGAAAGGTGAAGAGAGTGGTGAGAGAGTGCAAAAGGAGAGCAGATGATAGAGTGGGAGAGGCACTGTCAAGAAATTTTAATGAAAATAAGAAAAAATTTTTGAGTGAGTTAAACAAGTTAAGAAAACCTAGGGAAAGTATGGATTTGTCAGTTAAAAACAGAGTAGGGGAGTTAGTAGATGGGGAGATGGAGGTATTAGGTAGATGGCGAGAATATTTTGAGGAACTTTTAAATGTTAAGGAAGAAAGAGAGGCGGTAATTTCATGCACTGGTCAGGGAGGTATACCATCTTTTAGGAGGGAAGAAGAGCAGAATGTAAGTGTGGGGGAGGTACGTGAGGCATTACGTAGAATGAAAGGGGGTAAAGCAGCTGGAACTGATGGGATCATGACAGAAATGTTAAAAGCAGGGGGGGATATAGTGTTGGAGTGGTTGGTACTTTTGTTTAATAAATGTATGAAAGAGGGGAAGGTACCTAGGGATTGGCAGAGAGCATGTATAGTCCCTTTAAATAAAGGGAAAGGGGACAAGAGAGATTGTAAAAATTATAGAGGAATAAATTTACTGAGTATACCACGAAAAGTGTACGGTAGGGTTATAATTGAAAGAATTAGAGGTAAGACAGAATGTAGGATTGCAGATGAGCAAGAAGGTTTCAGAGTGGGTAGGGGATGTGTAGATCAAGTGTTTACATTGAAGCATATATGTGAACAGTATTTAGATAAAGGTAGGGAAGTTTTTATTGCATTTATAGATTTAGAAAAGGCATATGATAGAGTGGATAGAGAAGCAATGTGGCAGATGTTGCAAGTATATGGAATAGGTGGTAAGTTATTAAATGCTGTAAAGAGTTTTTATGAGGATAGTGAGGCTCAGGTTAGGGTGTGTAGAAGAGAGGGAGACTACTTCCCGGTAAAAGTAGGTCTTAAGACAAGGATGTGTAATGTCACCATGGTTGTTTAATATATTTATAGATGGAGTTGTAAGGTAAGTAAATGCTAGGGTGCTCAGGAGAGGGGTGGGATTAAATTTTGGGGAATCAAATTCAAAATGGGAATTGACACAGTTACTTTTTACTGATGATACTGTGCTTATGGGAGATTCTAAAGAAAAATGGCAAAGGTTAGTGGATGAGTTTTGGGAATGTGTGTAAAGGTAGGAAGTTGAAAGTGAACATAGAAAAGAGTAAGGTGATGAGGGTATCAAATGATTTAGATAAAGAAAAATTGGATATCAAATTGGGGAGGAGGTGTATGAAAGAAGTGAATGTTTTCAGATACTTGGGAGTTGATGTGTCGGCGGATGGATTTATGAAGGATGAGGTTAATCATAGAATTGATGAGGGTAAAAAGATGAGTGGTGCGTTGAGGTATATGTGGAGTCAAAACACGTTATCTATGGAGGCAAAGAAGGGAATGTATGAAAGTACAGTAGTACCAACACTCTTATATGGGTGTGAAGCTTGGGTGGTAAATGCAGCAGCAAGGAGACGGTTGGAGGCAGTGGAGATGTCCTGTTTAAGGGCAATGTATGGTGTAAATATTATGCAGAAAATTCAGAGTGTGGAAATTAGGAAAAGGTGTGGAGTTAATAAAAGTATTAGTCAGAGGGCAGAAGAGGGGTTGTTGAGGTGGTTTGGTCATTTAGAGAGAATGGATCGAAGTAGAATGACATGGAAAGCATATAAATCTATAGGGGAAAGTAGGCGGGGTAGGGGTCGTCCTCGAAAGGGTTGGAGAGAGGGGGGTAAAGGAGGTTTTGTGGGCGAGGGGCTTGGACTTCCAGCAAGCGTGCGTGAGCGTGTTAGATAGGAGTGAATGGAGACGAATGGTACTTGGGACCTGACGATCTGTTGGAGTGTGAGCAGGGTAATATTTAGTGAAGGGATTCAGGGAAACCGGTTATTTTCATATAGTCGGACTTGAGTCCTGGAAATGGGAAGTACAATGCCTGCACTTTAAAGGAGGGGTTTGAGATATTGGCAGTTTGGAGGGGAATGTTGTGTATCTTTATATGTATATGCTTCTAAAGTGTTGTATCCTGAGCACCTCTGCAAAAACAGTGATAATGTGTGAGTGTGGTGAAAGTGTTGAATGATGATGAAAGTATTTTCTTTTTGGGGATTTTCTTTCTTTTTTGGGTCACCCTGCCTTGGTGGGAGACGGCCGACTTGTTGAAAAAAAAAAAAATGACTTGGCTCACCCTGCCTTGACAGAAGAAAATTAGCACATGACAATTTTAATATAAATATGTAAAGGATGAAACAAAAATCTTGTGAACATCAGAAGATCAAAATAACTGTAAAAGCCTGAACGAAGATATATACAAGTTGAGCAGAGATCAATAATGAAGGATGGTAGTAGCAAAGTACTGGAAATGGGTGAAACTGAAAATGCATCTCAAAGATTACATGTGATAATATGACAGATACTGAACAGAGAGAAAGATCTGTGGTGTTTACAAACTACTGTACAAGTTACCACCAAAAACTGCATTAATGCTATCAAAATATATGCATGTTAAAAAATTAATATTCTAAACTAAACTGGCATATGCAGCTGTAGTATAACATCCCCATTTACATAAAAGACATGCAAAGGAGAAAAGGTTCAGACACATATATTAAAATGGATTCCAGAGAAAAATTATAAAGAACGACTGGAGGTATGTAAACAAAGGAAATTTATAGGGAACATAGAAACAAGATGATGAAAGTAGCACTAACTCTTAGAAATGAAAGATTTAAATATCAGACAGGCGAGAGGGACTATGGAGAAAGAAAGTGTATTTAGATATTTGGGGATGGACTTGTTGGCAGAAGGGTCTATGAAAATAAGATGAACTATAGAATAGACAAGAGAGATAAAAGATGGGTAGTGTGTTGAGGAGTCTGAAATTAAGAATTTTTTTTATGGAAAAAGGTACCAATGTAGTGGCACAAACACTGTCTCCAGCATTATAACTACCTGTATTTGACTGAAGAAGCCTGCAGTGCAAGAAAAACATTTTGACATTAAAAATATCTGTCTGTTACCCATCAACTGTCAGTATTGTATACCAATTAAATGGTACTTATCTGACAGCAACACAATGGTATCTTGGTACAGGCAATGTTTTCTCCAACTCTGTTGCTAACAACTGTTCAGTATGACCTACTTCCACTACTACTTCTGCTCACCTGTGATGTTATCTCCAGTTGCTACATCTCGTTTCTAGTTCCAGTGCAAGTCTCTAGTCTCGTGTGTCTGCTTCAGCCTAAGGAACTGACTACCTATTAAGGCTAAGGGACTTATATCCTCAAAATTACCTCTCCACTACTTCTAATGTCTCCAGTGTCAATCACCTGTATTTGCCTGAAGAAGCCTGCTGTAGAGGGGAACTGTTTTGACAAAATTTGCATACGTCTTACTCGTCTGTGAGTGAACCATGCAAATAAGAAAACTGCCAATGAGTCCAAAGATCAAATATGGAGATTACGAGAACCAAAAATAGCTCACACTGAAAATGAAACACTACTCTGCTTGATTATGACCAGCTTATAAGTGGGTTCACTAAAGTCAAACCTACCATGAAAAGAAGTCTGATGCTGAAACAGGATCTAAAACAACTGAAAATGCCACAATCAGTTGTATACAGTTATGCAGGATAATGCAGACCAAACACATTACAAAATATATTACCATTACCACCCAAAAGACAAACATCTTTTACTGAAAAGATTTCATCTCACAAGAAGCACAGCTATTCACTTAGGTCCAGGAGGCCAACATCAACGTAAGTTATTATTAGCCTTAATAAAATGGGAGGTGCAGTAGTTTGGGAGGTAGTGCAAAAGAATGAAACATAGAAAAGAGCAAGATGAGTGACAGTAAGTCTAAACAAAGAAAGATTGCATGTCACATAGGAAGGATAATATGGAGGAAGCATTTGTATTTAAGTAACTGGAACCTAAACCTACATCTTCATTTCATTTTGCACAAATGTAGTGTGAACTAGTTTTCACACTCACAGGTGTTGCACAAAGTATTGTACAGCACTTACTATACAGTACTCAGTGAAACAACAGTCAAGCACTTTATCAAGGGTCTTCTGACAGTCAAGGAAAATGCAGTCTGCTCTCCTTACCATCTGTGCTATCAGAAATCCAGTAGCCTGGTGAGGCATGATTTTCCCTTCTCTAAACTTAATACTGTTGGTTCATGGTAAAGCTTATACTTTTAATTCTATCATTCAATTATTTAGGATCTTCTCCAGTATTTTATAGTGTGTGTATGTCAGGTAAGCTGATTTGTGGTTGAGGAATTTTTTTTTTCCTCTCCCCAATCTTGAATACTGTTACTATTGTACGTACATTCAATAAATTTCTAGGTGTGTTCTCTCTCATCTCTGAAGTAGTGTTGCTTAGGGTATCTGCCCATTGTTGAGTATCCATAAGGACATTTTATTTAGAACTATTACTCTCCTTATCAAGTAAAGTCCGCCCATTGAGTGCTACCACATTTCCTGTGACAAAGGAAGCAGAAGCCGCTTTCCATACTCTCAAATAGGACATTGAAAACTCAGTAGTTCAAGCCATTGATGAGTCCCTACCATTCGAAGTGGAAACGGATGCATCTGACATTGCCATTGCTGCAGTCTTCTCTCAGGCAGGACGACCAGTAGCCTTCTTTTCGAGAACTTTTCAAGGATCAGAGAAATGTTATGGTAAGAGAAAGAGTCGTCTCAGCAGGAGATGAGCAATTTGAGGAAGAGCAGTAACAGCAGCATGCTGGTTCAGTTTTTCTATACCTCTTCTATATTCATCAATATGTACTTCAGTGTCACTTGAGGTTAGGTGTCTTCCATTTTCAAGAAGGGTTTGTGCTAAGATATAAATACCCTTTTAATTTTGTCCAAGTTTTTCAGGTACTTTACTGTCACTACATGTCCACCAGGCACTCTGTCATCAGACAATGATCACTCACACCTGGTAAAGTTGATATTCTAGTTCCTTAATGTCTCATAGTCCTAGAGTGACAGTGGCAGAGGGAAGAACAGGATTATGGAGAATGGAAGAGAATTACACAATGGAAAAGTAGGAGGATTTCAGAGAAGAAAAAGGTGGGAGGAACAGCAATAGTAGCAACAGAAAGAAAAGACCCATGGTAAGAGAAAGAGTCGTCTCAGCAGGAGATGAGCAATTTGAGGAAGAGCAGTAACAGCAGCAATAATAACAGCAGCAGCAGCGGCAGGAGAACAGTAGCATGAATAGAAACAGGAATACAAGCAGAGATACGAGGAAGAAAGCAAAATTACCCACTATATCATCTGGTAAGTACATAAATACAAACATACCTCTACCAACATGTTGCACCACTGCTTAAACAATTTTGAATAAATTACACAAGAAAGTGCAACAGTAGAAGCATAACTTATCAAACTAAAACAGTGCCAACTTATGTGGTATGTGTAAACCTACCTGGTGACTGAGGAGTGGCAGACACTGACAACTTTTCTACCTTCTCCACCATACCATCTTCCTCCACCAAAGGCTGCTGATCAATTACATCAGCTTCACCATCTTCCTGCGGCTCTTTGGGAGGAGAGCGACGTTCAGGAGATGTGGCTGGAGTAGGGGCTATTGACCCCTGGAGACTTCTGTTAACAAAAATATAACTTTACTTGAAGTCAATACAGAATAATGAGCATACATAGTTACTTTGCACAAGGATAAATGAATGAATATGAATTATAGGATTGGTGAAAACAACAAATATAGAGGAGCCCTGCATTTCTCTCTCTTTTACAAACTGTTGGCAAGCTGCCACTATCTAAACACTTACAGGATTTGTAGGTAAATGGTTCAGAGAACTGACAACCTGATAAATGAGACACTTATGCAACACAGTGTCTCATTCATCAACTTGTCAGTTCTCTGAACCATTTATCTACAATTCCTGTCAGACACAGCAACATCTTGCAATGCTGATACAGGGAATTCTATGCTTGTCTAACCTACAGGCATGACCTATTTCTACCTGTGGATTTTTCCATGGTGATACTGCCTGCAACTGCTTTACCTCACCTGTCTGCAGTATATAAGCCCCTCTTTCTGTGTACATGGTCTGATTGGTGAAATATTTCCACAATACAGATACTGAAGTGTTGCACAAGTGTCTTATTCATCAACCTATAGGATTGTAAAGTGTATAGCATAATTATTTTGAAATAGTTAAAGTAGAATTAAGGAGAAACAGGTGGATTTAAGAAGGAAAGGGAATGTGTGGATAAAGTGTTTACAATAAAACACAAAAGCAAACAAAACCTAGATAAGAGCAAAGAGGTACTTGTTGCATGAATGGAGTTGGAAACCACAGACTAGGCTCAATAGGAAGTGATGCTGCATGTGTTGCAAATGTATAGATAAGATAAATGTAAGATAACCTACAATTACTTTCCCCGTAAAATTGGACCTTAGACAGGGATGTGTATTGCCACTATGGTGGTTTGTATTTACAAACAGGGCTGTAAAAGCAAACACTAGTGTGATGGAAAAAAGACACAGGCTTAACAGATAATGAATCTGTCAAAGTGACAACTGCCTTTAACTAACTATACAATGAATTTTGAGAGATTTGGAAAAGAAAATGAAAATGTTGGAGGAGTAGTTTGGGAGGAAGTGCAAAAGAATGAAACATAGAAAAGAGCAAGGAGATGAGTGAGAGCAAGTCTAAGCAAAGACTGCATGTCAGACAGAAAGAAAAATATAGGGAGAGCATATGTATTTAAATAATTGGGAGTGAATGTATTAGTCTATGAAAGATAAAATGACCCTGAGAGCAGATGACGGAAAAAAGTTAAGTGTTGAGGCATCTGCATACAGAAAAATTACCAAAGGATATGAACAGGAAAATGTACAAGAGTACATACAATGATGCCAAAACTTTTGTAGGATTGCAAGGCATAGTCTATAAATGTTGCAGCAATGAAAGGGGAGGAGGAGAGAGGAGGAGGAAGGAGGAGGAGGAGGAAGGAGGAAGAGGAAGAGGAAGGAGGAGGAGGAAGGAGGAGGAAGGAGGAGGAAGGAGGAGGAAGGAGGAGGAAGGAGGAGGAAGGAGGAGGAGGAGGAGAGAGGAAGGAGGGAGGAAGGAGGAGGACGGAGGAGGTGGGAGGAGGAGGAAGGAGGAGGAGGAGGAAGGAGGAGGAAGGAGGAGGAAGGAGGAGGAAGGAGGAGGAAGGAGGAGGAAGGAGGAGGAAGGAGGAGGGAGGAAGGAGGAGGAAGGAGGAGAGAGGAGGGGGGAGGAGGAAGAGGGAGGAGGAAGGAGGAGGAGGGAGGAGGAAGAGGGAGGAGGAAGAGGGAGGAGGAAGGAGGAGGGAGATGCAATATGAATGTAACAGGAATAAGAAAAAAAACTGATATACCTAAAGAAGAGGACCCTTCTTTTTAGTGTTCCACATTTTCACTGGCTTTCAAGTAAGCCAATGTTCATTGTGTTTGGTGTTTTTTATCACTTTTCCACACAACAGTTGTGTAAGGGAAGGGTGGCCAGTGCTATATTTTAAGGTAAGTATTGTATGTACTCTATTTTACCTTATCTTGTTTTTTATGCTTAGCTGTATGTATTAATTACCTAATGTATGATAGTGTAAACACATTATCAGGCATTTTAGACATTTGATAATTAAAAACACTTTTCCATCTGCCAGCAATTTTCACTTATCACACGGGGGTCAGGAACCTAAGATCTATACAAACAGGGCCCTCCTGTATACCCTTAACTTCATTTCAGTCAAAACAATATACCAATTCTTTTAAAATTAGATACATTAACTTTAAACTATTAAACTTTAAACTATAGAGTGTGAGCAGGGTAATATTTAGTGAAGGGATTCAGGGAAACCGGTTATTTTCATATAGTCGGACTTGAGTCCTGGAAATGGGAAGTACAGTGCCTGCACTTTAAAGGAGGGGTTTGGGATATTGGCAGTTTGGAGGGATATGTTGTGTATCTTTATATGTATATGCTTCTAAACTGTTGTATTCTAAGCACCTCTGCAAAAACAGTGATTATGTGTGAGTGAGGTGAAAGTGTTGAACGATGATGAAAGTATTTTCTTTTTGGGGATTTTCTTTCTTTTTTGGGTCACCCTGCCTCGGTGGGAGACGGCCGACTTGTTGGAAAAAAAAAAAAAACTTTAAACTAATTTTATTTAATTGTAATAACTAATAGCAATCAATCGTACTTACACATGTCCATCCACCAGGTCAATGCTGTTCTTGTAACTAAGAGGCTGTGAACCAGTGGCAGTGTGTGGAGTGTATGGAGTGCGTGGAGGAGACCCAGCCCATGGAGTACGTAATGGAGAGCCTGTATTTGATGGAGTTCGAGACGCAGAGTACGAAGTAGGGGTTTGAGAAAATGGAGATTCTCCACCAGAAGTCTGCCCTCGCATCCACTAGAAGATAGTGTATACTTTATATGACACCTCTAGAAAATGCTACCAGAATTTTTTTTTTATTTTTATTAACACACTGGCTACCAGAATATTAACACACTGGCTACCAGAAAATTCAGAAGAATTGAAAATAATTTTTTTTTTTTACAACAGCCTTTTCTCACCAGGGTAAGGCATCTCAAAAAAGGAAACATTCACTAGCACTCATTCAATAGCATCATTAGTAAGTAAGTACAGACATACCTCACTAATACAGCACGTGTTGACTGCTGATGTAAAAAAAAAAAAAAATTTACTCCCAAAAGCGAGGCCTGAAAATAATACCCCCTCCCCAATCTTTATGCCTGGGGCTATGCAAAAATCTGATTATCCGAGAGAAATTATCCTCTTCCTCCATCATACGGTTGAGGTTGTCTTATTAACAGTAATATATGTTAACTCTTACCATACATTTGCACATAACAAGTAACAGCAACCAGATGTGTTTTTTCCTTTAGGCTTAGAGCTCCAAGGAACACAACCCTATTTTCCCTGCATTCTTCACTTTGAATAATGCTAATTTGAATATAGAGCCATTATTCTGGAATGTAACACCAGCATTAGTTGAGGGTCTACTGTATGTTAGTTTAGTATACTGTTGCAAGTTCCTATACATTTGGTACGATTTGGCAAGGAAAAGTGGCTTATTTTTACATCGTCGACACAGACAATGTCTCTCAACTGATACCCTGGCTACATCCAACTCTGCCAGAAGGCCTACATTAACACACTCCCTCTCACTCTTTAAATGCTTTAAGTATACAGTAATGGCAACAGAATGTAAGGCAGGACAAACTAGTAATTTTTACCTAGTACAACACTGAAAAAAAAGTATTTTGGCATATGTGATGTACCATACTTCATTTCACGAAAGCATAATTTTCACAGGACACTGATTCTCAGGAATGTATCCCACTTGTTATTAAAGGGTTTACTGTACTAAATATATTAATACTACTTTAGTTCCTTTTGCCAGTTTCAAGAAGATTTATGTCATGAAAAGTCGCACAAGATAATACTAAAACAAAAATATAATTTGAATAGTACATCAAGAGTTGTTTGGTATCGAGGAGAGAGGCAAGCAGTTGGAGTGTGGCGATCAGGACGGCCATGAAGGATATCAACCCTGAAAACCACAAGCTTATTTTAATAGATAAGAAATGCACATATACAGATATATTAAATGATTTATCAAAAAATAAGTCTTGCTTTATCGAGTTGCAAACAAGTGAAACAGGATAAAAATAGAAAACGCACATGCTAGTAGGCTGCCGAGATGCATTACTTGGTCGACCAGCAGAGTGAGAATAATTGCATGAAGAAGGACGCCGGGATGCAGTAGGTGACTGGCTGCGGTCTGGAGATACAGCACGAGGACTACGGCTCACAAATGTTAAAGCCGCCTCTTCAGAAGCAACTTGAAAGAAAAATCTCCATTACCAAAGACATATCCTATATGCAATGATGTTATTTTTTTTTAACACATCAGCCATTTCCCACCAAGGCAGGGTGACCCAAAAAAGAAAAACCTCCATCATAATTCAATCCATCACTGTCTTGCCAAAGGCATGCTTACACTAGTTATAAAACTGCAACATTAACACACCTTCAGAGTGACGGCACTGTACTTCCCATCTCCAGGAATCAAGTCTGGAGCAGGTGGTTTCCTTGAATTCCTTCATAAATGTTACCTTGCTTACACTCCAACAGCACATCAAGTCCTAAAAACCATTTGTCTCCATTTGCTCCTATCTAACACGCTCATGCACGCTTGATGGAAGTCCAAGCCCCTCTCACACAAAACTTCCTTTACCCCTTCCCTCCAACCTTTCCTAAGCTGACCCCTACCCTGCCTTCCCTCTACTACAGATTTATACACTCTCGAAGTAATTCTATTTCATTCCATCCTTTCTACATGTCCAAACCATCTCAATAACCCCTCCTCAGCCCTCTGGATAATAGTTTGGTAATCCCGCACCTCCTCCTGATCTCCAAACTAGGGATTCTCTGCATTATATTCATACCACACACTGCTCTCAGACATGACATCTCCACTGCTTCCAGCCTTCTTGTTGCAACATTCACCACCTATGCCTCACACCCATATAAGAGCGTTGGTATAACTACTTTCATACATTCCCTTCCTTGCTTTCATGGATAAAGTTCTTTGTCCCCACAGACTCCTCTGTGCACCACTTACCTTTTATGCCCCGTCAATTTTATGATTCACCTCATCTTTCATAGACCCATCTGCTGACATGTCCACTCCCAAATATCTGAATACATTCACCTCCTCCATACTCTCTCCCTTCAACCTGATATCCACTCTTCCATTACCTAAAGGAAGTTGTGCATATACTACTATATATAAAACATTTTGCACCTAATAATCCTACAGCCACCACATTCAGCAACTAATAGTAGAATTTCAGAAATTATACACATTATTTATCATATATAAGAAGTACAGCACAGTATTTTGTTGGTCTGTGTCAATTACAGAAGCAAAACCAAAAAAGTAGTACAGTGCCATTTCACCTAGCAACAGCCCCCATCATGTACACACAAAAAAAAAAAAATCTGAAAAGTGCAAAAACTGAGGTACAGTACGCAATGGCTATAAATCCTAACAATTACATCAGTTAATCGATAGGAAATCTTGCAAAGTTTACTGCCATATTCATGACAAAAAAAAGTCAGCTCAATGAATAGGCAACACGTTCAGAATTGAGGATCTAAAAGGAGTTAGTCCAATGGTAAGCATTTTTAACCCTTTCATTGTTTCACGTATACTGAGTATACATTTTTGAGGCCAGTAGAACTTATGCATACTGTAAAAAAAAAAAATTCAATTTACCAGCTGTCTCCCACCAAAGTAGGGTAACCTGAAAAATAAGAAACACTTTCACCATCACTCACTCCATCACTGTTTTGTCAGAGGCACACCAATGCTACATGTATTCAGGCGGGTGGGCGGGCGGGCGGACACGCACACGTGCGCACACACGCACGCACACACGCATGCACACGCGCGCACACACGTGCACACATACATGCACACACACGCACGCACACGCGCACAAGCACGCACACACACACGTGTGTTTGCATGAAGTTGGTGAATGCTCAAGCCTCAAACTCAAAGCCTCTTTTACTCATCTTCCCTTCAGAGGATGAATCCCACCCTCCTTCCCTGCATTTCAAATTTATACCCTCCTGGTCATCCTATTTTGCCCAAACCACCTCAAGAACCCCTCCACAGCCCTCTAAATTATAGTTTTTATAACCCCACACCTTTTAATATACACACTCCAACTTCTCTTCATCATGTTCACACTACATACTGCCCTCACCTGCCTCCTCCTTGATGTGACATTTAAAACCTGTGCTTCACACTCACATAAATGTTATTACCATTATACTCTGGTACATTCACCTTTTGGCTTATATAGATATAACTGTCTCCACAGATGTCTCAATGCACCAAGATTTTTATCACTTGGTGGGAGAATGCAAAAATACTGGACAAGCAAAGGATTATTGATGTTAACTTCTTTTTAGAAATTAAGCGAAGGTCAAGGTGAACAAGAATCTGGGAAAACAGTCTGCTACTACATTTCAAACTTTATGATACAAATTTTAGTCCATGTATACTTACTTGGTCTATCAGTAAAGAAGGTATCAAAGACAACAAAGTTGTTCAGCTGGTTGACTTGCTTGTAGAGGTGATAGTGCTTCCGCAGGAATCCTAGGAACTTATCTGAGGGCTTGTCAACTGCCATGTGACCTGGTAAAACATTCTGATCCTGAGAAATTGAAAGAAAGTACATTGTACTTTTCTATTCCCTTGAAAAAACAATTGCATGCTCACCAAATAATAGACATTTATTTATACCTAAATGCCATTTCAGCTCATCAAATAAGATAACCTTATGTGCCCTGAGCTAGTTCCCTATTTTTTGCAGTCCCCAATATGTGATACAAAAGCATGTTTATATGAATGATACCGGTTGAAGAAGTTTGATTTTTTTTTTTTTTTTTTTTTCAACAAGTCGGTCGTCTCCCACCGAGGCAGGGAAATATCATTTGGAAATAAATACCGTAAAACAATTACGTGAACGCACAAGATAAGAACCTAGGTAGTAGGCTGGTAGACAGCAACTGCCCAGGGAGGTACTACTGTCCTGCCAATTGAATGTAAAACGAAAGCCTGTAATTGTTTTACATGATGGTAGGATTGCTGGTGTCCATTTTTTGTCTCATAAACATGCAAGGTTTCAGGTACGTCTTGCTACTTCTACTTACACTTAGGTCACACTACACATACATGTACAGTTAGTTAGTTTAATATGTTTATTATGCACCCCATACCCATCCTGTGGGCGGTAGTCAAAGAATACAGAGGTACATAATTGGTCCAGGGACTGGACTCCAAAGTTTTGATAGCTGAGCAAGTTACAAAGTTAATGAACTAGATCTGGTCATAATCATGACCAAGTTACAAAGGTAATGAGCTCCAGGTAGAGCTGGTCACACTCATGAATAATTGCAAAGGTAATGAATCATAAACACATTAATCATGAGAATTTACAAAGGTAATGAGCTCCAGGTAGAGCTGGTCAAAATCATGACAAGTTTCAAAGGTAATGAATGATAAACACGTTATCACATGATTACAATCATAGACAAATTACAGAGTAATGAGCAGTTAACAAACATAGCAGGGAATTCATCCATTGCCCCAACAACAGATGTTGCTAGGTGCCTGTCTCTCCTCGGCAGACAGCCATTGCAAACAGCAGCAAGTTGCCCCGGGATCTGCTGCTTGCACGAGCACCATCGACCCTCCCCAAGAGGTCCAAGAAGCCAGTGACTCCGTTAGCAGCCAGATGGAGAGCTGTCCTAGGGACATGGCAACGTCCTGGTGGACGCCAAGTTGACTGAAGATCCCAGGCCCTCGTGTGCATGGATGTTGAAGCTTGAGGAACTGAGTACACACTGCCTGTGGCACACCTGACAGCTGCCTCGCGGTCGAACTCCATGATGCTGTCCCTGTAGTGGAAGTTCCTGTGAGCCCGGCACTCCCTGCAGTGCCATTGCTGACATCGTGGGTTAGGGGAGAAGTACCCTCTATGGATGGGGTGGCGCTGGGAGTTGGGTGGGTGAGGCGGGGGAGACGGGCAGGGGCGAGGCGTTATGAGAGGGTCACTGTTTACTACACACGCCCTCCCCCTCCCCCCCAGAGGAGAGGGGGGGAGGCGCTGACTGGTCCTGACTCGACGACACCAAACCTTCTGCACAACACTTCAACTATTTACGCTGAAACGATGCACTGGGAAATCCGTTCGCTGCTCTGGTATCTTCTCAAAGCATTCACACTGAGTTCTGTTAAGTAGGGACCTGGTCAGCCTCTTTGACCTGGAGCTATCCTTGAATATATACACACACCCCTCTGGGTTTTCTTCTATTTTCTTACTAGTTCTTGTTTATTTCCTCTTATCTCCATGGGGAAGTGGGACAGAATTCTTCCTCTGTAAGCTATGCGTGTTGTAAGAGGCGACTAAAATGCCAGGAGCAAGGGGCTAGTAACCCCTTCTCCTGTATAAATTACTAAATTTAAAAAGAGAAACTTTTGTTTTTCTTTTTGGGCCACCCTGCCTTGGTGGGATATGGCCGGTTTGTTGAAAAAAAAAAAAAAAAAAAAAGATAAGAACCACAGGTGACTGCTATATCACTGATATCTGCAACACCTAATAAAAGCATCATTATAAAATAGACTGACTAACATGTAAACAAGCAGAGAAAAAACAGAGGACCATCCTAAAAGTTGATAAAGATCAGTCTATTAGGGATGTTACAAGGTATCAGCATCATTTAATTCTGAGTATAATTTCGATGGTATCAACAGCGGCCTAAAATCGAGTATGGGTATCGGCAAAAATTTTAGTATCTTCCTATCTCTACAATCTACAAGATATTTTACACATATAAAGCTATCATTTCAACAAAATAATACAGTGATTAGTGGTCCTCTTGTACTCAAATTTTATCAACTTAATATACACTAAACAGTAGTAAACAAAGAATATAAATGGATGAAAACCAACACTAAATTTTGAAGAAGAAAAAACTAAATAATATGTAGAAAACATAATCAGATAATCCCCAGAATTCACAATACCAAACCAAAATAAAAAAAAAAAAAAAAAAAAAAAAAAAAAAAAAATCTAGGCCTACAGAGACAGGTTTACTAGTGAATATGTTAAAAAGAATATTGAAATACAGTATTTAAAATATATTATTTACAGTACTTAATCTATACCCTAATAGAGAACTGGTGGTTAACGCTCTCGCTTCACACGGTGAGGGCCTGGGTTCGATTCCCAGCCAGAGTAGAAACTTTGGACGTGTTTCTTTCCATCTGTTGTCTATGTTCCCCATCAGTAAAATGGGTACCTGGGTGTTAGTCGACTGGTGTGGGTCGCATCCTGGGACACTGACCTAAGGAGGCCTGGTCACAGACCAGGCCGCGGGGGCATTGACCCCCGGAACTCTCTCCAGATAAAACTCCAGATAAACTCTCCAGATCTCTGACTTATGATGAATTATACAACAATAAAGTTACTCCTTTCTAAATACACAGGGTGACCAAAAAGAAGAAACACTTTCACCAACATTCATACATAATCACTGTCATTATTATACTTAGTTATTTGAGAAATGACAAATGGTATTGATATCATTCAAAAAGCCAAATGATGAGACAAAAAAACAGTAGCAATAAATTAAGAATGTACAGGCTGCAGAACACTAAATTATTCACAATAAATATCAGACACATCATACACAAACAGCACATCATATATTATGGTACTTCTCTATCAGACAGTCATATTTGCTTCTTCCCACACTAATAATTCTACTGGACATAGTTCACCATTTTCTGGTAATTTATAGTGATATAGAATAATTGGCACTTCAACAAAAGAACTGTAACCTTCTTACCCGTAGCATATGATCAAACAGCCTCCTGCCATAACCCCTGCGTTGTCTTGACTCATGAATGTAGAAGTCTAAAACACAGAGAGGTGCACATTCCTTTGTTCGTTGCTCACTATCAAGAAGGAATAACTTCTTACGGCCAACCTTAAGCATGCCAACAACAAGACACTGTCCTCTGAAAAAGAAATCAAATATGAAGCTTGTCTACACAATTGTTTCAATTGGGATAAATTCAGATTTCAAAGAACATAGGCCAGTACTGGTTTAGCAACAGACTTGTTGATCAGTGGAGCAATCTGCCAAGTTGGGTCACATAAGTTAACATCTTCAGAAGCTTTAAAAATGGATTACACACAATAGCTAGAAGGACTGAATTTGAAAAGGACCTGCCAAGAATGAGCCAGTAGGCCTACTGCAATGTTCCTCTATCTTTATATTCTTGTACTTCTATCACTCAATGGAAAAGAACACTGTGGTCAGTATCATGGATGGGGTCAAATGCACATATCCAAATACAACAACACAAATATAAGTATAACAACACTATGGGTACCCTTCTAAAAACAGATTACATATGTACATGGTGTTGTCCACCCTGACTCTGCTATTTGGACTAACTATACAGTTCATGAGTACTGATGCCCATTTCAGTGAAAAGACAATTAGCATAGTCTGCATAGGAGTCGGACAAGGCAACAGGTATGTCAATGTCACAGAAATGTACTGCTGTCCTGGGTCTCAGATCATATGTATGTGGCTGTACAGGACTGTCATTGGTCGTAGTAGTAGAGGAAAGGGAAGTAGAAAGGTTGTCACTAGTATTAGTCTGGTTGTGGCTTTGCCACGCACTTTCCTCCAGCTCAGCCTCGGCTTGCACATTGTCAATGTACTTCATGTGGTCAAGGTGAGCAATTGGACACGCATTGGAAGATGATGTCATTTGTTTACTCTTGAACATTGGCAAAAATCGAACATTTCCACTACTCTGACCTCAATTTTAAGGTACTTTCCAGCATGAAACCAATCAAAATTATATCTATTTCTGTAACATCTTCCATTCTATCCAATGAGATAAAAATGAGAATACAACCATACAAACCATACGAAAATACACCGCAAAAGTCGCTGTTTTACATCAAGAGCATGGTCGCTATTTTTTCTCATTGTGCACTGCATGCTGCAGTATTTCTTTTTTATATAGAGCACACTTACCACACAGACCTATTCTCTCATATGTGGGCCCAAATTTACTGGTCACAGCTCATCTGAGTGAGCTGAGCTCATGGCAACTGACAGTGGCTTCAAAGCCACCTTATCATTTATAGACAATGTATGGTGTATGTGCTTTACACAACAAGAAGCATTTCTTTTATTCACTGGAACCATGGCTAGGGCTAAAAGTGATCAGGTTATAACAATACATGAAGAAAAAGAAATTCGAAAGACTTGTAAGGCACGTAACGCCACCAAACAGTAGCGGCAGATTGGTGTGGCAACCCCGGGAATTTGAAATTATTTATTTTTTATTATTAACACACTGGCCGATTCCCACCAAGGCAGGGTAGCCCAAAAAAGAAAAACTTTCACCATCATTCACTCCATTACTGTCTTGCCAGAAGGGTGCTTTACACTACAGTTTTTAAACTGCAACATTAACACCCCTCCTTCAGAGTGCAGGCACTGTACTTCCCATCTCCAGGACTCAAGTCCAGCCTGCCGGTTTCCCTGAATCCCTTCATAAATGTTACTTTGCTCACACTCCAACAGCACGTCAAGTATTAAAAACCATTTGTCTCCATTCACTCCTATCAAACACGCTCACGCATGCCTGCTGGAAGTCTAAGCCCCTCGCACACAAAACCTCCTTTACCCCCTCCCTCCAACCTTTCCTAGGCCGACCCCTACCCCGCCTTCCTTCCACTACAGATTGATACACTCTTGAAGTCATTCTGTTTCGCTCCATTCTCTCTACATGTCCGAACCACCTCAACAACCCTTCCTCAGCCCTCTGGACAACAGTTTTGGTAATCCCGCACCTCCTCCCAACTTCCAAACTACGAATTCTCTGCATTATATTCACACCACATATTGCCCTCAGACATGACATCTCCACTGCCTCCAGCCTTCTCCTCGCTGCAACATTCATCACCCATGCTTCACACCCATATAAGAGTGTTGGTAAAACTATACTCTCATACATTCCCCTCTTTGCCTCCAAGGACAAAGTTGTCTCCACAGCTAGCCAAAATTAGTGCCGGATTATCGATGGAACCAGATTACTGATTGGCAGATTAGAGATGGCCAACCTGTACTGCATTTTTTGGGGAAACCCTTAATTACAAATAAAACAAATACATACAAGAACTACACGAAGAAAATACAAACGCAAAACTTCAAGTACAAACCAAATGTCAGTGTTCAAATACAAATAAATTAAAATTACTAATATAAAAGTATTTTATCACAATTTTCCTGTAATATACTGATAATTAATTTGAAAAGAATGTTAAGTGACCACTAGTGCAATTTCCAGTACAGTCATAAGAATCAAAGCAGTTTACTTTATAGCAGCTCAAATAAATGCTTCTAACACTTGTTGTACAGAATTTTTCATATTTTTAAAAGTATCCTGCTGGTATTTTGCTACTAACCCATCTACAGTGCTGCTAAAAAACACTAGCAGCTCCTATTTGTTGAAACAGCTGGGAAACTTACAAAGGAATAATTTCAGTTCATAAAGAACGAAACACTGAAATATTTCACTTTGTACATAAGAATGTTAATAAATAAAATTATTTTTCAAGAGCCATACAAAGAAGTTACAGTCGTTAGTTTTATATTTCAATTCGTTACAATTATCAAATAATTATAATACAAAATACCATAACTTGATACAATCGAAGGATCAGAAGAAAGCCACTTATAATGAAATGCATTTCAGGAAAACTAATCACATAGTACTTAAATCTAGAACTAGCATATAATTTTAGTCATTGTGTATCAGTACAGTCTGAGTGATAAATGATAGATAAACTATTTCTACACAGTATAGATTACAATTACATGTAATTAGGAAAAGGCAGTATTACTGACATACTTTATAGAAAGCCTTTTGTTATGTAGAGCATTTTCAGCAGCTTTAAAATTCCACTAGTAGAAGCAAGTAGGCAGGAACTGAGCAGCACTGCAGCAAACAAAGTGGCTTCAAATAATCCTCAAAGTGGGGGAAATGTTAAATTTTTGGTGATTTTCCTAAGTCTGTTTTATGGGCTTTTACTTCAGTTACTGGGAGAGCCTAAACCATGACTAATCATTCTTAGTTTTATTAGCTGAGAAACAGGCTAAAACTTCAATTTTTTTGTGTGATGATGGATTCAAAATGGAAGGTGTTATAGAGGATAGGCCTGGGAACATAACTAATGAACACAAGAGAGGTCATTTAGTGGCTGGAATCCCTACTGTGTTTATTATTTTGGAC
Source organism: Cherax quadricarinatus (assembly GCF_038502225.1). Lineage (NCBI taxonomy): Eukaryota > Metazoa > Arthropoda > Malacostraca > Decapoda > Parastacidae > Cherax > Cherax quadricarinatus. The sequence continues at coordinate 20,465,597 of NC_091334.1, read as the reverse complement.
TATTATTAAATGGGCTTATTTTTTAATTTCTGGGCATTTTTGGGGTAGTTTTAATAGTTAAACAGGTAGTGTCTTGCACTCAATCAACAGGAACTGCATCAATCTGATAAATGTAATTGGCCTAAAATAGGTCTTAAAGTGGATGAAATTGTTGATGCATAAATTGCACCCAGAATGACAACATCACACCTGCATAATTTCGTATGTTTTCCTTCAAATTTTGCATTCTTAGTGTCATTACCTTCAGAAAAAAACTATTTTTTTTAGAAGATATTTTAAAAATTATGAAGGTGAAAGGGTTAATAACCAACAATAACCTCCCACACCCTGTTATTACTGTCCAGAACCTCTGCATTTTTCTTGGACATTACTTTCCAACTGCATTTGTTTCTAGTTTTATGTTTGGTATGTGTTATGAGTTCCTTTGTGAATTAGTTTTACTGAGATTGGCAAGTGGTGGTGGTGACACTGCCTGCCACATGTCTGTATAGACATTGTAAATAGCCACATGAATCTATTCCACATACAGTGGAACCTCAAAATCGAACTTTCTTTGGTCCAGAAGGCTGTTCGAGTGCCTTTACCGAATGAATTTATTCCCATGAGGAGTAATGTAAATTAGATTAGTCCATTTCAGACCCTCAAAAATGCACTTATAAAAGCACTTACAAAAATACACTTACATAATTGGTTGTGTTGGGAGCAGTTCGATTTTTGAGGTTCCACTGTACTGTATTTCTAGATCAATAAGCACCAACTACAATGTGAGGAATTAAAACTTCATTATTTATGACGAAGACACACTAAAGAAATTTTTAAAGTTTTACTCCAAAATGTCAGGAGCACATTCCTATCTTTCTGAGTGTTTTTTCTATTCATTTAACACTATTTCATGTAATACACCATTCTCAGTAATGTAACCACAGTGCTACTTGAAAGTCTACACAAGTCTAGTTTCAAGTCAATACAAAAATTAATTCTCCACTCCAGGAAAGGGTGGATTAAAAAATAATTATGCAAAGCATTAAGGCAATCCCTCCTATTATGAGTACCTAATGATATATCACAAAAATCTGGTTTGTCAAAATATATTAGCATGTGGAAAAAAAGACACTTATGTACAGTTCAGGACATTAGAGGAAATGTTTAGCCATGACTAGGTAGTAGGTTGGTAGACAGAAACCGCCCAGGGAGGTACTACCGTCCTGCCAAGTGAGTGTAAAACGGAAACCTGTAATTGTTTTACATGATGGTAGGATTGCTGGTGTCTTTTTTCTGTCTCGTAAACATGCAAGATTTCAGATAAGTCTTGCTACTTCTACTTAGGTCACACTACACATACATGTACAAGCATATATATACACACCCCTCTGGGTTTTCTTCTATTTTCTTTCTAGTTCTTGTTCTTGTTTATTTCCTCTTATTTCCATGGGGAAGTGGAACAGAATTCTTCCTCCGTAAGCCATGCGTGTTGTAAGAGGCGACTAAAATGCCGGGGGCAAGGGGCTAGTAACCCCTTCTCTTGTATAAATTACTAAATTTAAAAAGAGAAACTTTCGTTTTTCTTTTTGGGCCGCCCTGCCTCGGTGGGATACGGCCGGTTTGTCGAAAGAAGAAGAAAGCTTAGCCACGAGTGGCTTCTTCAGTCCTAATAGAGAGAGGAGCAAGAAATGAGTATATACAGTGGCTTGAGTCATGTGATAAGCCATGAGAGGGGTAGTAGTAATACAAGTGTGGCGAGATGGGTTGGGTTTGAGAAGGACCTGACAACATAATGTTACAGCAGTCTCCAGAATGGGTAATATCCAGTTGATTAGCAATTTGGAAATAGTATAATATCTGGATTTTTTATGGATAATGTTACTGACAACAATCAGGGCAGCCTCTATACACTTCTGCCATCGTAAATCTTCTTTAATGACTAATATAGCCTCACTGAATTTCAAGAGGTGTCCAACATCATAACCTGTGTTGGACACATGCGTATCTATAGTTATCACGGCTGCAGGTGTTTTTGTGTTCCCTGATCCTTATCCAGAGATCTCATCGTTTTCTCCCACATATATTTTGTCACACCCCCACGTGGTACTGTGTATACTCCTGCACTCCTACCAGAGTCGAGAGTCATTCTTGGGTTTTTGCACCAGGTTTCTAATAGTAGTTGAAGAGCTGGTGGATATTTTAACATGTTTGTTGTCAAGTATTTTAGAAATGTTAACTGTAGTTGTAGCTACACTGAGAGTAAAAGGTAGATGGGATACAAGGAGAATAGAAGCATCAGGGAAGAGAGAGGTGAAGGTTTATAAACTAAAAGAGGAGGCAGTTAGGGTAAGATATAAACAGCTATTGGAGGATAGATGGGCTAATGAGAGCATAGGCAATGGGGTCGAAGAGGTATGGGGTAGGTTTAAAAATGTAGTGTTAGAGTGTTCAGCAGAAGTTTGTGGTTACAGGAAAGTGGGTGCAGGAGGGAAGAGGAGCGATTGGTGGAATGATGATGTAAAGAGAGTAGTAAGGGAGAAAAAGTTAGCATATGAGAAGTTTTTACAAAGTAGAAGTGATGCAAGGAGGGAAGAGTATATGGAGAAAAAGAGAGAAGTTAAGAGAGTGGTGAAGCAATGTAAAAAGAGAGCAAATGAGAGAGTGGGTGAGATGTTATCAACAAATTTTGTTGAAAATAAGAAAAAGTTTTGGAGTGAGATTAACAAGTTAAGAAAGCCTAGAGAACAAATGGATTTGTCAGTTAAAAATAGGAGAGGAGAGTTATTAAATGGAGAGTTAGAGGTATTGGGAAGATGGAAGGAATATTTTGAGGAATTGTTAAATGTTGATGAAGATAGGGAAGCTGTGATTTCGTGTATAGGGCAAGGAGGAATAACATCTTGTAGGAGTGAGGAAGAGCCAGTTGTGAGTGTGGGGGAAGTTCGTGAGGCAGTAGGTAAAATGAAAGGGGGTAAGGCAGCCGGGATTGATGGGATAAAGATAGAAATGTTAAAAGCAGGTGGGGATATAGTTTTGGAGTGGTTGGTGCAATTATTTAATAAATGTATGGAAGAGGGTAAGGTACCTAGGGATTGGCAGAGAGCATGTATAGTTCCTTTGTATAAAGGCAAAGGGGATAAAAGAGAGTGCAAAAATTATAGGGGGATAAGTCTGTTGAGTGTACCTGGTAAAGTGTATGGTAGAGTTATAATTGAAAGAATTAAGAGTAAGACGGAGAATAGGATAGCAGATGAACAAGGAGGCTTTAGGAAAGGTAGGGGGTGTGTGGACCAGGTGTTTACAGTGAAACATATAAGTGAACAGTATTTAGATAAGGCTAAAGAGGTCTTTGTGGCATTTATGGATTTGGAAAAGGCGTATGACAGGGTGGATAGGGGGGCAATGTGGCAGATGTTGCAAGTGTATGGTGTAGGAGGTAGGTTACTGAAAGCAGTGAAGAGTTTTTATGAGGATAGTGAGGCTCAAGTTAGAGTATGTAGGAAAGAGGGAAATTTTTTCCCAGTAAAAGTAGGCCTTAGACAAGGATGTGTGATGTCACCGTGGTTGTTTAATATATTTATAGATGGGGTTGTAAGAGAAGTAAATGCGAGGGTCTTGGCAAGAGGCGTGGAGTTAAAAGATAAAGAATCACACACAAAGTGGGAGTTGTCACAGCTGCTCTTTGCTGATGACACTGTGCTCTTGGGAGATTCTGAAGAGAAGTTGCAGAGATTGGTGGATGAATTTGGTAGGGTGTGCAAAAGAAGAAAATTAAAGGTGAATACAGGAAAGAGTAAGGTTATGAGGATAACAAAAAGATTAGGTGATGAAAGATTGAATATCAGATTGGAGGGAGAGAGTATGGAGGAGGTGAACGTATTCAGATATTTGGGAGTGGACGTGTCAGCGGATGGGTCTATGAAAGATGAGGTGAATCATAGAATTGATGAGGGAAAAAGAGTGAGTGGTGCACTTAGGAGTCTGTGGAGACAAAGAACTTTGTCCTTGGAGGCAAAGAGGGGAATGTATGAGAGTATAGTTTTACCAACGCTCTTATATGGGTGTGAAGCGTGGGTGATGAATGTTGCAGCGAGGAGAAGGCTGGAGGCAGTGGAGATGTCATGTCTGAGGGCAATGTGTGGTGTGAATATAATGCAGAGAATTCGTAGTTTGGAAGTTAGGAGGAGGTGCGGGATTACCAAAACTGTTGTCCAGAGGGCTGAGGAAGGGTTGTTGAGGTGGTTCGGACATGTAGAGAGAATGGAGCGAAACAGAATGACTTCAAGAGTGTATCAGTCTGTAGTGGAAGGAAGGCGGGGTAGGGGTCGGCCTAGGAAGGGTTGGAGGGAGGGGGTAAAGGAGGTTTTGTGTGCGAGGGGCTTGGACTTCCAGCAGGCATGCGTGAGCGTGTTTGATAGGAGTGAATGGAGACAAATGGTTTTTAATACTTGACGTGCTGTTGGAGTGTGAGCAAAGTAACATTTATGAAGGGATTCAGGGAAACCGGCAGGCCGGACTTGAGTCCTGGAGATGGGAAGTACAGTGCCTGCACTCTGAAGGAGGGGTGTTAATGTTGCAGTTTAAAAACTGTAGTGTAAAGCACCCTTCTGGCAAGACAGTGATGGAGTGAATGATGGTGAAAGTTTTTCTTTTTCGGGCCACCCTGCCTTGGTGGGAATCGGCCGGTGTGATAATAAAAAAAATAAAATAATATGAATAGTAGGTAGTAGGTTGGTAGACAGCAACCGCCCAGGGAGGTACTACCATCCTGCCAAGTGAGTGTAAAACGAAAGCCTGTAATTGTTTTACATGATGGTAGGATTGCTGGTGTCCTTTTTCTGTCTCATAAACATGCAAGATTTCAGGTACGTCTTGCTACTTCTGCTTACACTTAGGTCACACTACACATGTACAAGCATATATATACACACACCCGTCTGGGTTTTTTGCTATTTTCTTTCTAGTTCTTGTTCTTGTTTATTTCCTCTATCTCCATGGGGAAGTGGAACAGAATTCTTACTCTGTAAGCCATGCGTGTTGTAAGAGGCGACTAAAATGCCGGGAGCAAGGGGCTAGTAACCCCTTCTCCTGTATAAATTACTAAATTTAAAAAGAGAAGCTTTTGTTTTTCTTTTTGGGCCACCCTGCCTCGGTGGGATACGGCCAGCTTGTTCAAAGAAGAAGAATTGCATGAATAATTTAGTTTGCTAAAAATTTGTACTACATTATCTGGCACACATTTAAAACTTTGCAAACAGATTTGGTAAAGCAAACTGCCAGACATGGCATGGTAATTCACCTGGCAATAAGCATTAAATAAGAGCTTGAATGTGCTTGTAGAAATTTTACATCTTATAAAATATTTCTCTAATAGCTAGTTAAGCATATTACTTACGTGGATTCATCTTCTTCTTTCATGAGATAAAGAAGGTGGTCAGAATTTTGCAGTTTGTCTGCTGTTGTGATAACATTGTTGAGACCTTGAGCAAAGGAGGATGCCTCTCCTATAGCATTGATGATCTGATACAGATGCTGGAACTCAACCCTGAAAATAAAATAAAATGACTAAGAATCAAAATGCACAGCACTGACTGACAGAAATAAGAAACCTGTTTAGAATCTATATCATTAAGGTAATACAAATAAAAATAGGAAATGCACAGCATTTTCAAGCAAATGATTTTTATAACACATTGGCTGTCTTCCACCGAGGCAGGGCGACCCAAAAAAGAAACACTACCATCATTCACACATAATCACTGTCTTTGCAGAGGCACCCAGACATGACAGTTTATGTCATTCCAAACATCCAATATCCCAAACCCCTCCTTTAAAGTACTACAGGCATTGTACTTCCCACTTCCATGACTCAAGTCTGGCTAACCAGTTAATTCAGTTAATCACTTAAACAATATAAACTTTTGTATTTGTACTATACCAACCTGTCAGCTAGAATTTTTATTTATTAAATGAACATCAATTCTAAAAAAAAAAATCAATAACACAAATTTTAAAAATAAGGAATGCATGTTATAAAACAAGTAAAAATTTAAAAATATGTGCAACAGAATCATGAGCAATAAACAAACAAAAATTTATTTCTTTGTGTAGTATACAAAGTGTAGTTTACATGTAATAAAATATTGCTAAGCACAAACAAAGCAAATAATTTTTATGGTAGAGTAAGGAAAACAATTACAGTGCATTCAACAATAATAAAATTTGTTGAATTTACTAAACATAAAAATGGAACTCTTTAAAAGATGTATGATATGCTGGTAAGCCAAATATTAGTTACCTCGCAATTTGATTTTCCCACGGGTATGAAGAACTTGAATTTGCACATTTAAATTAATTACCCATGTACTGTGCTTAGTAAACACTAACACTTATTTATTGTAATTTGTATTACATTCACAGTACTGCAAGCAACTACCATGTTCACAATGATATTAAAAAATTTAAGTACTGAACAGACTATTACTAAATAATACAATATTAACCTTACAATATAAAACTTAGAGCTAAGATTAAAAAGAAAACACAAAAAAAAAAAATTAAAATAAACACAAAAAATGCTTAACAAAATAAAGTTCAATGACCCAGCTGTCTACATTACTAAAGGCATAACCGGCAAGTGGAGTGACCAGCAAGTGCCAATGGTTATTCAGAAGCAATAATAACAAGACTTCACCCCCATGATGGCATTTAACTGCACACAACACATGAAAGTCCCCACCTGTATTGATTACCTTTACCTTCATTGCAGTGAGCCTGACTTACAATATGGTGCATTATCTGCAGGGGCAAAGGAAAGGGAAAATCATGAGCAGGTTGCTGTCACAACACAACTGACAAGCACTAATTAATGGTAGAGAAAAATAAAAATAAATTAATATATTAAGATGGGAAGGATAAACAAAACCAGACAGCAGCTACATTAAAAAGATAGCCAATAAAGGGGAAAATCTAAGCAATTGTAATAAAGCATGTTTTCTGAAAAAAATAAAATTAAGCCAAAATTAACAGTAAATGGAAAAAAATCAAGAAAATAATGAACTGAAAACACCTACATAAATAAAATAAATTATAAAAAAGTATCAACCATGAGAAATACTGTAATTAGGTGTGCATATAAAATATACAACACCAACACACAGGATCCTCAAACATGGCAAAAGTATAGGTAAGTCTATGAGAAATGAACACAAGTTCCAAGAGCTAGGATCCAGTCAGTGTACTAAGCGAGTGGTCTCTAATCACGTGAGGCGGTGGCCCCTCCCACTGGCTGCAATCAATACTACACAAACATAACTGGACTGAAGCAAATTGCACCCAACATGCCAGCATAGAAAAAGCAGAAAATGGTATTCAATGCTTTAATATTGAAACACTGACCTCTAATTTGCACATTCCTCTGCTGAAATATATAATTTTCTCAACAACTGTAATTAGAGATCAAATACTCAATAGGATCATGATAAAAACTTACACTTGATCCAGAAAAATTATTATAGTTCATAAATTATTAAGTCAAAGAACTAAGGTGAGGAAAGGAAAAAGTGTAGGAAAGTAGTTATGAAATTTAAAAAGTGATCATTTAGAACTCTTTGCAATAAACAAAACACAAACACAAAGATAATACAGTAATAAATAATAATAACCTACTAGTATGAATAAAACACACAACACGAATAAATGCTTTCACACCAAGCTAAAATAACAAGCATCAACTAAAACTGATTAAACTGCTAATGTCAGAGATCCTTAAGGCACCCTGGTAATTATAAAAACCATGACAAACAAAAAGGCCCAAGCCACAGACAAACATGCCACAAGCCACATACACAGTAAGGGACAAGAGCATCTGTAAACAATGGCCATGGGTGAGGTATATGCCCAGTCTTCAATTGACACAGCCTTTTCTAAAAGTTACAATTTCTGTTGAAGGAGGGTAGCCAAATGCCCTCATTTAACTTGCTTCTCGTCTGTAGGTCAGACCAGGCCTGCCACTCCTGGATTTTTAGGACCACAGTAGAAGACAGAGGCATACTGAGCCAGGGCAAACAAAAGTGAATTGGGAATCTGAGTACTGTGAACTAAAATCCAACTTAGCCAGCTATCAGGATGAGAACAGCAAGAATTGTGTGGAGCTCTGCAGTGAACACAGGATTTGTTTGGCAACTGTGCACAATAGTCTTCACTAGCAGTTACCACAAAGTCAATGCAACCCTCACTCTTGTCCCATCAATAAAAGTCTTTATTCTTCAAGAATAAATAAACTCATGTTCCAAGAACTTAGCCAAGGTCATCAACAAAACTTGGCACTTAGGAGATCCCAACTACTACATACAAAGACATACCTCAGGCACTGTCTTAGTAGGGCAGGGATAGAAGTCAACCTCTCTGACTACAGGTATATTGAGACCATAATCCAAGACAGCAGCTCACATCTGAACATTAATTGACACAGGAAGCCTTGCAGGACAATGAAAGGTTTTTTCCCCTCTCTCCACCACGAAGATCACAGCATAAGTTTGGTTGCTAGGTGTATTCCCAACCCAAAACAGATAGTGCAGGCCTAGCCCTCCATGAGAGATCCAAGGAAAAAATCACCCAACTTAATATAAAAGGCTCTCAAAAGGAAAAATATGTAATATGCCCATGGCAAGCTGTAGCCCAAGGTGATAGACAAAATTTAGAAAAGACAGAAGGAATGAGATGGCAGAGTAGTAGGTCTGGCAACCAAACTCCAGCTGGAATGGCATAAGGCTATATACAGGTTGAATATGACCCACTGATATGGTTCCCCAGGTAGAGCAAGAGAGCACTTGAGGAATGTATCACCTGCAGAGAATCCACTTGGAATTTTTTTTTATATAATAGGGCTAAATAGGGTCCTGTTCAAACATTCTAATAAATGTCACCTGTTGTTCATAGGAAAGGACCTTCTCCTCCTTCTCCAAGAATCTCACAATAGCTTCAATTCAGCTGCTAGAAGCAACAGCTGCATAATATTTATTAGGATGCAGAAGGTATACCCTCTTATTTGCCTTTCCAAAACCCATCTTCTTGGCATATACACAGAGCAGCAGCGCACTCATGGAACATCATGGAATCTTGATTCAGAGGACATCTCCACAACCTTCTTTACTACTACTACTGACTCGTCCCTCGGGAATGATGTACTTTAACTGGGGTATCCCGCCTACCAGTGACAACGTCTTCATCTGCTACATGTTCCTTTCCACTTGACACAAGTATATAATTGCCAGCCTTCTTGCCTGTGCTCCAGATTCTTCACAACTATGATGATCTTTACACCAACTCCAAGGCTGAGGGACTGATTACCTCAACTTTTGCATTTAGTTCTACTGTCTTCCAATTATGTCCTTG